>NW_027468468.1:15000-27802 GCF_041734735.1 Babylonia areolata
GGTGGCCTAGTGGTAATGCGATAGGGAAGCGAGAGTCCATGGGTTCGAGTCCCAAAGGACGGGTGCAATAGCCGAGTGGTTAAAGCGTTAGACTTTCAATCTGAGGGCCCTAAGTTCGAATCTCGGTAACAGCGACTGGTGGGTAATGGGTGGAGATTTTTCCATCTCCCAGGTCAACATATGTGCAGACCTACTTGTGCCTGAACCCCTTCGTGTGTATACGCAAGCAGAAGATCAGATACGCACGTTAAAGATCATGTAATCCATGTCGGCGTTTGGTGGGTTGTGGAAACAAGAACATACCCAGTATGCACACCCTCAAAAACGGAGTATGGCTGCCTACTTGGCGGGGTAAAAACGGTCATACACGTAAAAGCCCACTCGTGTGCATACGAGTGAACGTGGGTGTTGCTGCCCACGAACGGAGAAGAAGAAGAAGAGTCCCATAGTTACAAGGACCGAGATCTTTATTGCCCCCCATCCCTCCAGGCCCCAAATGCCCATCCCCTGGTCCGCCTGCAGTAGACTTTGAGTAGTGGTCTGGGTGCTAGTCATTCGGACGAGAGGATAAACCGAGATCTGTGTGCACCACGCATTGGGTGCTTAAAAGGAGCCCACAGCGACAACAGGGTTGTTCCCGGCAAGATTCCGTGTCTAAAAAAAGAATCACTTCTATAGTAAAACACACACGCAGTTAAAAGAAAAATGGGAAAAATATGGTGGCGCTGCACTTTGGCGATGAGTTCTCCCTGAATTTCGCACAGAGAAATCTGTTGTGACAAAAAGTAATATGCGATAGAATGCAAAAAGCAAATAAAGGGTAAACTCAATTATATATGTGTGGCGCTGGATTTCGTGCGGTAAGAGATACAGGGACTTTGGTCCACATTCACACGCATCATAATGAAGCACAGAGATGAAAGACAAGACTTGTACATAGATACAAGACAAGACTTGTACATAGATACAAGGCAAGACTTGTACATAGATACAAGACAAGACTTGTACATAGATACAAGACAAGACTTGTACATAGATACAAGGCAAGACTTGTACATAGATACAAGACAAGACTTGTACATAGATACAAGGCCAGACTTGTACATAGATACAAGACAAGACTGGCTGAACGAGAGGGGGAAGGGAGTGGGGGGGGGGGGGTGCGGCTAGTTTGGAAAGAGATGGGTTTTAAGGCCAGAATTGAAAGAGGCCAGTAGAGAGATTTGACGAAACCACAGAATGAGTTCATCCCATGTGTAAAGGTCCAGAGAGGGAGTTCATCCCATGTGTAAAGGTCCAGAGAGGGAGTTCATCCCGTGTGTAAAGGTCCAGAGAGGGAGTTCATCCCAGAGGGAGAGTTCATCCCATGTGTAAAGGTCCAGAGACGAAGAGCAGCGGCGGACTGTAGAAAAATGCAATGTATTGCCCTTCGGTTGATTTGGTTAACCGTCTGTGTTTGCAAACATCAGTTCCGTAAAAAGCTAAAACTCAGATGCTGTGCTACAGTCTGTGGCTTTCGTCTTCAGTTTGTTCACAAAATAACAATTGCAACACTACAACAGAAACAGAATGCTGATCGCAGAAAGCCACATGGGGTGTAGAGGTGAAGACAGTCCCATGCGTAGGATGAGGTAGCTTTACTGATGCATTCATGGACAAAGAATGCTGAACCTTTACTTTATTCTGTGAGACAGGAAGCCAATGGAGAGACAGTGGAAACACACACACACACACACACACACACACACACACACACACCACATACACACACGCATGCACGCACACCAATACACACGCACACACACACACACATACGCACACGCACACGCATGCACGAGCACCAACACACACGCACACACACACGCACGAACGCACGCACATACACACTCATACACATACACGCACACACACATACACTGACCACAAGAAGAAGAAAACAGAATCACACTGATGGAAGGCAATACTAAAACAGTAATAATAATGATGATGACACTTTTAAAAGTAATGTTTCTACATGTGTGCACAAGCTGTTTGTGTCATTCTCCACCATAACTTTCTTTGTTTTTAGTATTTCTTTTCCTTTTCCTTTTTTTTTTTTTTTGACGGTGAGGCTGCGGGTGTTTATTTGTTTTTGCAAAACATTTTCTAAAGATATTGATAGTACAATTATGTCATGGAAGAATCAATACAGCGAGAGAAAGGAAGAAAACATGCACATGAATTCTCAAACACACACACACACACACACACACACACACACACACACACACACTGACCACGGGTAACTGGGGGCCTCGTGGTCAAGGCGGTACTGGGCGGCGTGGTCATAGTAATTGTAGCAGTCACTGCCAGCAGAGGCCAGCGCAGCACACGTGGCCACCACCACCACCAATGCTGTCGTCACCTGGAAAACATTGTTCACTGCACTGTCATCTCTCTCTCTTTATCCCCCCCCCCACCACCACCACCACCACCACCAATGCTGTCGTCACCTGGAAAACATTGTTCACTGCACTGTCATCTCTCTCTCTTTATCCCCCCCCCACCCCCACCCCCCCACCACCACCACCACCACCACCAATGCTGTCGTCACCTGGAAAACATTGTTCACTGCACTGTCATCTCTCTCTCTCTTTATCCCCCCCCCGCCCCCCCCACCACCACCACCACCACCACCACCAATGCT
Organism: Babylonia areolata; assembly: GCF_041734735.1. NCBI lineage: Eukaryota > Metazoa > Mollusca > Gastropoda > Neogastropoda > Buccinidae > Babylonia > Babylonia areolata. The sequence goes on from NW_027468468.1 coordinate 17,687, forward strand.
GTCGTCACCTGGAAAACACTGCACTGTCATCTCTCTCTCTTTATCCCCCACCCCCACCCCCACCACCACCACCAACAATGCTGTCGTCACCTGGAAAACATTTTTCACTGCACTGTCATCTCTCTCTCTTTATCGCCCCCCCCCCTCCCCCCCCCCCCCCCCCCCCACCACCACCACCACCAACAATGCTGTCGTCACCTGGAAAACATTGTTCACTGCACTGTCATCTCTCTCTCTTTATCCCCCCCCCCACCACCACCACCACCAATGCTGTCGTCACCTGGAAAACATTGTTCAGTGCACTGTCATCTCTCTCTCTTTATCCCCCCCCCCCACCACCACCACCACCAATGCTGTCGTCACCTGGAAAACATTGTTCACTGCACTGTCATCTCTCTCTCTTTATCCCCCCCCCCACCACCACCACCACCACCACCAATGCTGTCGTCACCTGGAAAACATTGTTCACTGCACTGTCATCTCTCTCTCTTTATCCCCCACCACCACCACCACCATTTTTCCGATCTGCCAAATCAGCATAATTATGTGCAGACCTGCTAGTGCCTGAACCCCCTTCGTGTATATACGCAGGCGGAATATGAAATACGCACGTTAAAGAACCTGTAATCAATGTCAGCGTCAGGTGGGTTATGGAAACAAGAACATACCCAGCATGCACAACCACGGAAAGGAGTATGGCTGCCTACATGGCAGGGTAAAAACGGTCATACACGTAAAACTCCACTCTTGTAATTACACACGTTGGAGTTGCAGCCCACGAACGAAGAAGAAGTTACTTTAAGTCTACAATCATCCTATATGCGAGAGGAAATTGTACAAAATTCCTCCTCCTCAGTGTGTTTCTTTGAAACAAGTTCTCGATGACCACGTGCCTTCTGGCAGGACCTCCACAGCCTCTCACCTCAGGCCGAAGCCACACACGTCACTGGAGACACGTCATTGATGACGTCACTCCTCAGCTTGGTGGCCGACTGTCTGGCAGTGCCAGTGCCCTCTATGGTGATCTACTGTCTGTCTGAGGAGGAAGGTGGCAGAATGGTTCAGACGCTCATCTGCCAATACAGAGTCCGTGAGGGTCTGGGTTCGAATCCCACTCTCGCCCTTTCTCCCACGATTGATTGGGAAATCAAATTCAGCGTTCAGCCAATCGGATGAGACAATAAACCGAGGTCCCGATTGCAGTATGCACCTGGCGCACTGAACAAGAACCCACAGCTACGAGAGTGTTGACCTGTAGAAGAAATGTACTCTGATAGGCACACACACACACACACACACACACACACATATATATATATATATATATATATATGCATGTAACTAAGCGTGTTGGGTTATGCTGCTGGTCAGGCACCTGCCTTCTTCTCCTTTCTTCTTCTCCTTCTCCTCCTCCTTCTTCTTCTTCTCGGTGCTACACTGGCTGTGACGAGTATTATAACTGCTACGTCGACTGGAGCTTGTTAGTAATGGTGGTGCATACGTTGTGTATTGTGAATTTCCATACTGATAAGCAACGAAAAACATGCATCACATATTATCAGCAGCAGCAGCTGCTTTGAAAGAAGAAGTGGAGGAAGAGGGGTTGAAAAGGGAGACAACAAATAATGCAGCAATCCAACACCATGAAATGGAGATATATATATGTTCAACAAAAAAACAGGAAATGTAAGTTATAAACCGATTAAACTGAACAGAAAAGAAGGGGGCGTGGAACAAACGCCCGACCAACGCAAACGCCGATGGCACTGGTCAGCCATGAGGAATGATCTATTGCCCTATCAAACTGAAGTATAATGCCGAGTTCACAAATAAGTTGTTCAGTTTGACATTTTCTCTTAAAACAAATGCCACTATTTCAGTAAACTGCCTCACCATTCTCCAAGGCTGTGCTTGATTGAGTCAGTGTCGACGGAAGATTGTCACGGGACGGGATTTGTCTGTCGTTCTTCCACCGTTCTTCTGCACCTAACCTAAGCCAGCATTCGGACTTTATATACCCTAACTCCAACAAGGAAACGCTCAAGGCGTGATGAGCAATAACATTTTCATGGTGCAGAACGCCCTCTTAAAAACAGCACACACATCCGTAGGCTGCATCCGCCCAGCGGTAGAAAAGACGACAAAATCCCCCACCCCCACCCCCCTTCTCCCTCCCTCTCCCTTCTGTCTCCGTAGAAGTTGTTTTTTGTTGTTTGTTTGTTTTTGGTTTCTTTTGTTTGTTTGTTTTTTATGTCTTTGTTTCCAAGCGAGACGGTATGGTGTGATTGTACTCCATGAGCGCCTGAGTTTGGACTCGGAGTTTGTGGTGCAGGTTTTTGAAGTTTGCGAACACAGGGAAAAGATAGGGCGGCCTATGCGTAATGCGGTGTTCTCAGTCTGTCTGTCTGTCTGTCTGTCTCTTTCTCTGTGTGTGTGCTGCTGCAGCATGACAATTTGTTTCCATCATTTTCATCATAAGCATTAGACGTCCTCATTTTGATCATAAGCATTAGACGTCCTCATTTTCATCATAAGCATTGGACGTCCTCATCTTCGTCATAAGCATTAGACGTCCTCATTTTCATCATAAGCATTGTACGTCCTCATCTTCGTCATAAGCATTAGACGTCCTCATTTTCATCATAAGCATTAGACGTCCTCATTTTCATCATAAGCATTGGACGTCCTCATTTTCGTCATAAGCATTAGACGTCCTCATTTTCATCATAAGCATTAGACGTCCTCATTTTGATCATAAGCATTAGACGTCCTCATTTTCGTCATAAGCATTAGACGTCCTCATTTTCATCATAAGCATTAGACGTCCTCATTTTCATCATAAGCATTGGACGTCCTCATTTTCGTCATAAGCATCAGACGTCCTCATTTTCGTCATAAGCATCAGACGTCCTCATTTTCGTCATAAGCATTAGACGTCCTCATTTTCATCATAAGCATTAGACGTCCTCATTTTCCTCATTTCCCCATCCTTCCTCTCTTCGTATCGTCTTCCTCCCTGCTTTCTTTCCTTCTTTCTTTCCTCTCTTGTTTCTTTTTTTTATTTCTTTCCTTCCTTCCTTCCTTCCCTTCTGTCTTTTCTTTCTTTCTTTTTTTAAATGTTTTTATAAGTACTTTCTTCCTAATCATTGCTTTTTTTTTCTTCTTTCATGCTTCTGTTCTTTCTTCGTCGATTTATTTTCTTCTTTCTGTCTTTTTCACGTCGATCTTTCATTCCTCCCTTCCATCTTTTCGTCCTTTTCTTTTTGGTTTCTTCTTTTTCTTTCTTTCTGACCTTTTCAGTTCACTGCTTCACCATGACTCATAGTGAAGTCGTCATCAATCCCGGTTTGTGCGTCATCAGAGTTTTTATTGAGGTACACACAAAACAACGGCGATGACGTTGACTTGCCCACACAGGTAGGCCAACTACGTACCATTGGATAAAACATGCCCTAAAAAAAAAAAGAAGAAGAAAAGATGGATATGTTATTAACACGTGTTTTGCACCAAAGCGAGGATTTGAAAGTGATTTGGATTTGCATTTTTATTAGGTCGTGTTGGAGTTCCGGCGCTTATGCAGATCCTTGACAAGTTTATATTGTTTTTTGAAGGTAATAAGAAAAGCGTTTTTGTGGCACCTTCGTGCTGCTGTTTCCATACCTTTAGTGATGGGTAAAAATGAGGAGAGAGAGAGGGGGGGGGAAGGAGAAAGCGAGAGATGACCGTCGTCACACGCAGTGCATTGTGGGACGGGATGCCATTTTACAGGTCAGGCGCAACTAATCGAAAACGAAACTACGAGACGCGGTGCTAAACTACGATCGTCTCCACAAAGATACAGAGCAATGCCACTCACTTGCTGCATTATCGGCTGTACAAGTTGAGGATACAATACTGAATCCGGACTCACTGGGTATCGATTTCCCATAGTTGAAACTACAGCAGGAAGCAGGCTGAACTCGGACTGAAGTCAAAGAACAATTAAGGAGGCAGGCATGTATCGCAGCTATCCGGCGCACCACAATGATGTTTGCAAATACCAGTGAACATTTTTTTGCGTGTTTGTTCAAGATATTTCTGTGGAGATAACACAATGTTGTTAGCTACGAAATCTAAAGTGAATTCTGAAGTGTTATCTCCAAATAGGCTAGTTTTCATTACACGTGTTGAAGCAGTTTGGCTAACACGAGGTTTGAGTCAATTCAGTTTCAGTTTCAGTAGCTCAAGGAGGCGTCACTGCGTTCGGACAAATCCATATACGCTACACCACATCTGCCAAGCAGATGCCTGACCAGCAGCGTAACCCAACGCGCTTGGTCAGGCCTTGAGAGAAAGAAAAAAAAAGGTGAATAATTAATAGATACGCTTACATAAATAAATAAGTAAATAAATAAATAATAATTATGATATAAAAAAAGGTAGTAGTAATGGTAATAATAAAAAAATAATAATAATAAAAAATAAATAAATAAATAAGACAACAATGATGATAAATAAGCAAATAAATGTAAAACATGAAGACACACATTCACACATACACCCACACATGCATAACAGATATGCACCAAACATGCAGTTTCACAGTTATGAAAGCACAGTCAAATACATATAAACGTACATGAGCTGCAACACACACACACACACACACACACACACACACATTACCCTGCACCTCCTCTACCCCCCTCCTCCATACACTCATTTCTGGTCTATGTATCGCAGCTTCCACGACACACACACACACACACACACACACACACACACACACACACACAAACACACACGCACGCACACACACACACACGCACACACACACACACACACACACACACACACACACACACACACACACACACACACACAAACGCTTACTTGTACAAGCACACACACACACGCCCATAACCCCACACACATATATACAAAGATATATATATAATATATACGTTCCAATATCCTGTTGCTCCCACAGTGTAGGCATGCATACACTCACATACCTCATCCTCTACCCCACCTCTTCCCCGCACCCCCACCTCCCCCTCACACCCACCCACCCCTCACACACACACACACACACACACACACACACACACACACACACACACATGCACAGAACTCTCCTGATACTTGTGTACACTTACACTCTCACGCATGCACAAACGCACTCAAAAACACAGACCCACACATACACACAAACACACACATACACACACGCACAGAGGCTGCCACTGATTGGCCGCAAGAGGGATGGGAAAAGATCTCTGATGCCAAGAACATGGCGTCTAGTGTGTTGCTCAGTCTATTGTATTTAGAAAAGCCCACAGAGACTCTGTTCCGTTTTGAAGAAATTTGCGCAATGTTGGTTTGGAAATGATGCCAATATTTGTTTGATTTGCAAAGCATCGTGCTCTACCTTTCATGTTAGACTTACGGCCGCTCCCTCTCTCTGCTTTTATTTCTTTGAGGCGATCGATGGTGTGATGGCCTTGTATCTGTTCTTTTTTATATTCTTTGACTTTTCTGAGGATTTCCGATTTTCCTAGATGTAGGCCGCTCGTTGGTGTTGCGTTACCAGCAAGTCTGTCAGCTCGCTCATTTCCCTTAACTCCTGCATGTCCCGGGCAGTATGACCATGTGAGGTTTTTTTTTTCTTAAAGTTGTGCATTGCTTTATGCCACTCTGGGCTTCCCATTCCGTTTTCAATTTTCTGTATGAGGTTCATTGAGTCGGTTAGAATCATGGCATGTTGGTTTCCGGGCGTATGGATGGACGATAGCCACTGGAAGGCATGTGTCACAGCTTCAACTTCCATCGTTAGGCTGGAGGTTGTGACTTTGTAGGCAGCATTCTCTTCCCTGTTTTTCCATTTTGTTTCGCAGTGAATCCCCAACCGGATTGGTCTTTGGTGACTGAGCCATCTGTGTATATGATGATGTCCTCTTCTTTACTGTTTTCTTCTATGAGTAGCTTCACTTCCGCATCAGTTTTGCCCTCTGGCCATTCCCGACAATGTCTTCCTAGAGTGGGTGAGATGGCTGTGTTGAATAGATGGTTGAGAGTCAAGTGAATTCTGACCCGTGTTCAGATGAAGGCCCACAATCTGTTGGCTTATCATATGGCTTCACTAGAAGACTTTGCCTAAAAAATAAGATGTTATCCAACAATAGCTGATTTTATTTATAAATCTGTGTCTTTTAGTTTTATCAGTCTCGACCTCTGTCTGTTACTATTACTAATGTTAGTTTCATCAGTCTCGACCTAGCTGTGTCTGTTATTGTTAGTTTCATCAGTCACGACCTGTGTTATTGTTAGTTTCATCAGTCACGACCTGTGTCTGTTATTGTTAGTTTCATCAGTCACGACCTGTGTCTGTTATTGTTAGTTTCATCAGTCACGACCTGTGTCTGTTACTGTTTCATCAGTCACGACCTGTGTCTGTTATTGTTTCATCAGTCACGACCTGTGTCTGTTATTGTTAGTCTCATCAGTCACGACCTGTGTCTGTTATTGTTAGTTTCATCAGTCACGACCTGTGTCTGTTATTGTTAGTTTCATCAATCACGACCTGTGTCTGTTACTGTTAGTTTCATCAGTCACGACCTGTGTTATTGTTAGTTTCATCAGTCACGACCTGTGTTATTGTTAGTTTCATCAGTCTAGACCTGTGTCTGTTATTGTTAGTTTCATCAGTCTCGACCTGTGTCTGTTATTGTTAGTTTCATCAGTCTAGACCTGTGTCTGTTATTGTTAGTTTCATCAGTCACGACCTGTGGGGAGGGGTGACGTTACACCGGACGAATAAACCAATATCGTAACTTGCGGATAATTATAGGGCTTGAGAAGATGTCGTCACACGCGGTGCATTGTGGGACGGGATGCCATTTTGCCGGTCAGTCGCAACTAACGAAAACGAAACTACGTGACGCGGTGCTAAACTACGATCGTCTCCACAAAGATACAGAGCAATGCCACTCACTTGCCGCATTATCGGCTGTACAAGTTGAGGATACAATACTGAATCGGGATTCACTGGGTATCGATTTGTAACGATTTCCCATAGTTGAAACTACAGCAGGAAGCAGGCTGAACTCGGACTGAAGTCAGAGAACAATTAAGGTGGCAGACATGTATTGCAGCTATCGGGCGCACCACAATGATGTTTGCAAGTACCAGTGAACATTTGCGTCTTTGTTCAAGATTTCTGTGGAGATAACACAATGTTGTTACTTACGAAATCTAAAGTGAATTCTGAAGTGTTATCTCCAAATAGGCCAGTTTTCATTACACGTGTTGAAGCAGTTTGGCTAACATGAGGTTTTCAAGTAAATTCTGACCTGTGTTCAGATGAAGGCCCACAATCTGTTGGCTTATCATATGGCTTCACTAGAAGACTTTGCCTAAAAAATAGATGTTATCCAACAATAGCTGATTTTATTTATAAATCTGTGTCTTTTAGTTTTATCAGTCTCGACCTGTGTCTGTTATTGTTTCATCAGTCTCGACCTGTGTCTGTTACTGTTAATTTTATCAGTCTCGACCTGTGTCTGTTACTGTTTCATCAGTCTCGACCTGTGTCTGTTATTGTTAGTTTTATCAGTCTCGACCAGTGTTATAGTTAGTTTCATCAGTCTCGACCTGTGTTATTGTTAGTTTCATCAGTCACGACCTGTGTCTGTTACTGTTTCATCAGTCACGACCTGTGTCTGTTACTGTTTCATCAGTCACGACCTGTGTCTGTTATTGTTAGTTTCATCAGTCTCAGCCTGTGTCTGTTATTGTCAGTTTCATCAGTCTCAGCCTGTGTCTGTTATTGTTAGTTTCATCAGTCTCGACCTGTGTCTGTTATTGTTAGTTTCATCAGTCACGACCTGTGTCTGTTATTGTTAGTTTCATCAGTCTCGACCTGTGTCTGTTATTGTTAGTTTCATCAGTCTCGACCTGTGTCTGTTATTGTTAGTTTCATTAGTCTCAGCCTGTGTCTGTTACTGTTAGTTTCATCAGTCATGACCTGTGTCTGTTACTGTTTCATCAGTCACGACCTGTGTCTGTTACTGTTTCATCAGTCACGACCTGTGTCTGTTATTGTTAGTTTCATCAGTCTTAACCTGTGTCTGTTATTGTTTCATCAGTCACGACCTGTGTCTGTTATTGTTAGTTTCATCAGTCTAGACATGTGTCTGTTATTGTTTCATCAGTCACGACCTGTGTCTGTTATTGTTAGTTTCATCAGTCACGACCTGTGTTATTGTTAGTTTCATCAGTCACGACCTGTGTCTGTTATTGTTAGTTTCATCAGTCACGACCTGTGTCTGTTATTGTTAGTTTCATCAGTCTCGACCTGTGTCTGTTATTGTTAGTTTCATCAGTCACGACCTGTGTCTGTTACTGTTTCATCAGTCACGACCTGTGTTATTGTTAGTTTCATCAGTCACGACCTGTGTCTGTTATTGTTAGTTTCATCAGTCTAGACCTGTGTCTGTTATTGTTAGTTTCATCAGTCACGACCTGTGTTATTGTTAGTTTCATCAGTCACGACCTGTGTCTGTTATTGTTAGTTTCATCAGTCACGACCTGTGTTATTGTTAGTTTCATCAGTCACGACCTGTCTCTGTTATTGTTAGTTTCATCAGTCACGACCTGTGTCTGTTATTGTTAGTTTCATCAGTCACGACCTGTGTCTGTTATTGTTAGTTTCATCAGTCACGACCTGTGTCTGTTATTGTTAGTTTCATCAGTCACGACCTGTGTCTGTTATTGTTAGTTTCATCAGTCACGACCTGTGTTATTGTTAGTTTCATCAGTCTCGACCTGTGTCTGTTATTGTTAGTTTTATCAGTCTCGACCTGTGTCTGTTATTGTTAGTTTCATCAGTCACGACCTGTGTTATTGTTAGTTTCATCAGTCACGACCTGTGTTATTGTTAGTTTCATCAGTCACGACCTGTGTTATTGTTAGTTTCATCAGTCACGACCTGTGTCTGTTATTGTTAGTTTCATCAGTCACGACCTGTGTCTCTTATTGTTAGTTTCATCAGTCACGACCTGTGTCTCTTATTGTTAGTTTCATCAGTCACGACCTGTGTCTCTTATTGTTAGTTTCATCAGTCTAGACCCGTGTTCCCTTTTGATAAACAAAAAATAATTAATGTGGGCCCAGGTTGTCAGTTGCTTTCAGTGTCATTGTAGATCTTGCTCATTTAGGAAAATTTGAGCACACTGCTTCATAACTGTTTCAAAGAAAAACACAGAAAACTGAAACAAGACATGTGTCTTCAGATCAGTACATAAGGTGAACATCAAACTGGATGCACAAACACACACACACACACACACACACACACACACACACACTGATGTGCACACACACACACACACTGATGTGCACACACACACACACACACACACACACACACACACACACACACACACACACACACACACACACACACACACACACACACATGCACACACACACACATTGATTGACTGATGTGCGCGCGCACACACACACACACACACACACACACACACACACACACACACACACACACACACACACACACACACACACACACACACACACACACACACACACACTGTGTGGTTCGTCCGTCGGGATCGACGAGGACCATCTAGTCATCCTGGGGGGGGGGGGGGGGGGGGGGATTGAAATGTACAGAATATGTAACATGTACAGAAGGTTTGCTATGTACAGAATATGTGACATGTACATAAGGTTTAAAATGTAACCAATATGTGACATGTACAGAAGGTTTGAAATGTACAGAATGTACAGAATATGTGACATGTACAGATTGTTTGAAATGTACAGAATATGCGACATTTACAGGTTTGAAATGTACAGAATATGTGACATGTACAGAATGTTTGAAATGTACAGAATATGTGACATGTACAGAAGGTTTGAAATGTACAGAATGTGTTATATTTACAGAAGGTTTGAAATGTACAGAATGTGTTATATTTACAGAAGGTTTGAAATGTACAGAATATGCGACATTTACAGAAGGTTTGAAATGTACAGAATGTGTGACATGTACAGAAGGTTTGAAATGTACAGAATATGCGACATGTACAGAAGGTTTGAAATGTACAGAAT
>NW_027468469.1:5000-7500 GCF_041734735.1 Babylonia areolata
ATTGCCTGAATCCTTCCGGCGCTGTGAAAAAAAAAGACCAAAAAAAAGACCTGGTCGTCAACGCCTGCTCCTGTCCATGCCAAACGGCGTTTTCCTCTCAACTTTGGCATGCTCGCTGAGGAAAAGGCAGGTAAAGGTTGTGGATAAAAAGTAAACGCGCTGTGGAGAATTGCCCAAATCGTTCAGGCGCCGTGAAAAAAAGAAAGACGTAGTCGTCAACGTCTGGTCCCGTCAATGGCGAAGGGCGTTTTCTCTCAACTTTGGCATGCTCGCTGAGGAAAAGGCAGGTAAAGGTTGTGGATAAAAGTCCGAAGAACCTCGCTACAATTGCCAAAATCTTTCCGCTGCCATTCAAAAATGGACTACTCCTCCACACCTCCTCCCGTCCATGCCAAACGGCGTTTTCTCTCAACTTTGGCATGCTCGGAGAGAAAAAAAGGCAGGTAAAGGTTGTGGATAAAAAAGTAAAAAATTGCCAAAATACTTTCTGGGCCCTCAAAAAAAGGCCTACTCCTCAACGCCTGCTCCCGTCCATGCCGAACCGCGTTTTCTATCAACTTTGGCATGCTCGGAGAGAGAAAAAAGGAAAAAAAGAAAAAAAAGGTCCAGTAAAGGTTGTGGATAAAAGTAACCGGCTTTGGAGAATTGCCTGAATCCTTCCGGCGCTGTGAAAAAAAAAGACCAAAAAAAAGACCTGGTCGTCAACGCCTGCTCCTGTCCATGCCAAACGGCGTTTTCCTCTCAACTTTGGCATGCTCGCTGAGGAAAAGGCAGGTAAAGGTTGTGGATAAAAAGTAAACGCGCTGTGGAGAATTGCCCAAATCGTTCAGGCGCCGTGAAAAAAAGAAAGACGTAGTCGTCAACGTCTGGTCCCGTCAATGGCGAAGGGCGTTTTCTCTCAACTTTGGCATGCTCGCTGAGGAAAAGGCAGGTAAAGGTTGTGGATAAAAGTCCGAAGAACCTCGCTACAATTGCCAAAATCTTTCCGCTGCCATTCAAAAATGGACTACTCCTCCACACCTCCTCCCGTCCATGCCAAACGGCGTTTTCTCTCAACTTTGGCATGCTCGGAGAGAAAAAAAGGCAGGTAAAGGTTGTGGATAAAAAAGTAAAAAATTGCCAAAATACTTTCTGGGCCCTCAAAAAAAGGCCTACTCCTCAACGCCTGCTCCCGTCCATGCCGAACCGCGTTTTCTATCAACTTTGGCATGCTCGGAGAGAGAAAAAAGGAAAAAAAGAAAAAAAAGGTCCAGTAAAGGTTGTGGATAAAAGTAACCGGCTTTGGAGAATTGCCTGAATCCTTCCGGCGCTGTGAAAAAAAAAGACCAAAAAAAAGACCTGGTCGTCAACGCCTGCTCCTGTCCATGCCAAACGGCGTTTTCCTCTCAACTTTGGCATGCTCGCTGAGGAAAAGGCAGGTAAAGGTTGTGGATAAAAAGTAAACGCGCTGTGGAGAATTGCCCAAATCGTTCAGGCGCCGTGAAAAAAAGAAAGACGTAGTCGTCAACGTCTGGTCCCGTCAATGGCGAAGGGCGTTTTCTCTCAACTTTGGCATGCTCGCTGAGGAAAAGGCAGGTAAAGGTTGTGGATAAAAGTCCGAAGAACCTCGCTACAATTGCCAAAATCTTTCCGCTGCCATTCAAAAATGGACTACTCCTCCACACCTCCTCCCGTCCATGCCAAACGGCGTTTTCTCTCAACTTTGGCATGCTCGGAGAGAAAAAAAGGCAGGTAAAGGTTGTGGATAAAAAAGTCAAAAAATTGCCAAAATACTTTCTGGGCCCTCAAAAAAAGGCCTACTCCTCAACGCCTGCTCCCGTCCATGCCGAACCGCGTTTTCTATCAACTTTGGCATGCTCGGAGAGAGAAAAAAGAAAAAAAGAAAAAAAAGGCAGGTAAAGGTTGTGGATAAAAAAGTAAAAAATTGCCAAAATACTTTCTGGGCCCTCAAAAAAAGGCCTACTCCTCAACGCCTGCTCCCGTCCATGCCGAACCGCGTTTTCTATCAACTTTGGCATGCTCGGAGAGAGAAAAAAGGAAAAAAAGAAAAAAAAGGCAGGTAAAGGTTGTGGATAAAACTCCAAAACCTCGCTACAATTGCCAAAATACTTTCTGGCCCTCAAAAAAAGGCCTACTCCTCAACGCCTGGTCCCCAGGCACGTGCTGGGGGCCTCAACTCAGGCTCTGCCCAATGTGGATCAAGGTCCACCTTCGCAGCGCCTTATGCGACACCCTGGTTGTGGGGGACGCGGCGTGGCGTGGCGGATCGCTCCGGTCGGCGCACAGCCGGCAACGGTCGACCCGTCCGCCTGGCTTTACTGCCCCCGCGCTTCTGTCTTTTGCACTGGCAAGCTAGCGACCGCTCGGCGTGCGAGGCCCGAGTCGGGGGACGGGAGTCTCGGGAGCCCACCAGCTCCCCGCAGGCTACCCGCCCGGCTGCCGAGCTTCCCGCCTGCGCGTCCAAGTGTGAACGCGCACGGCCGCCTCGCCGGGCTTCCTT
>NW_027468470.1:0-27735 GCF_041734735.1 Babylonia areolata
TTCAAGCATTAAACAATAACGCGATAACAAATTATTAATCAACTTCACAGAAAAAATCACTTATCTTTGCTTTGACGCTTGTAGGCTGTCTTTCACATACATACATACTGGCCACAGTGGTTTTAACACTTGACCGCCGTTTCGGCCCTATACACAATTTCAAATACTGCCCACACACACTTCTCTCGTGGTGGGTCCGCCAAGTATTACACAACTGCAACGGTCAGTCTGCGCGCGCTCCCAGCCGGTGCTGCACCGCTTATAGGCCCCCTCTGTCATTCACTAACAATTCAACACCTAAACAACGATGGGATGACAAGTTTTGATCCCTCTCACTAATTTACTAATAATTCAAGCATTAAACAATAACGCGATAACAAATTATTAATCAACTTCACAGAAAAAATCACTTATCTTTGCTTTGACGCTTGTAGGCTGTCTTTCACATACATACATACTGGCCACAGTGGTTTTAACACTTGACCGCCGTTTCGGCCCTATACACAATTTCAAATACTGCCCACACACACTTCTCTCGTGGTGGGTCCGCCAAGTATTACACAACTGCAACGGTCAGTCTGCGCGCGCTCCCAGCCGGTGCTGCACCGCTTATAGGCCCCCTCTGTCATTCACTAACAATTCAACACCTAAACAACGATGGGATGACAAGTTTTGATCCCTCTCACTAATTTACTAATAATTCAAGCATTAAACAATAACGCGATAACAAATTATTAATCAACTTCACAGAAAAAATCACTTATCTTTGCTTTGACGCTTGTAGGCTGTCTTTCACATACATACATACTGGCCACAGTGGTTTTAACACTTGACCGCCGTTTCGGCCCTATACACAATTTCAAATACTGCCCACACACACTTCTCTCGTGGTGGGTCCGCCAAGTATTACACAACTGCAACGGTCAGTCTGCGCGCGCTCCCAGCCGGTGCTGCACCGCTTATAGGCCCCCTCTGTCATTCACTAACAATTCAACACCTAAACAACGATGGGATGACAAGTTTTGATCCCTCTCACTAATTTACTAATAATTCAAGCATTAAACAATAACGCGATAACAAATTATTAATCAACTTCACAGAAAAAATCACTTATCTTTGCTTTGACGCTTGTAGGCTGTCTTTCACATACATACATACTGGCCACAGTGGTTTTAACACTTGACCGCCGTTTCGGCCCTATACACAATTTCAAATACTGCCCACACACACTTCTCTCGTGGTGGGTCCGCCAAGTATTACACAACTGCAACGGTCAGTCTGCGCGCGCTCCCAGCCGGTGCTGCACCGCTTATAGGCCCCCTCTGTCATTCACTAACAATTCAACACCTAAACAACGATGGGATGACAAGTTTTGATCCCTCTCACTAATTTACTAATAATTCAAGCATTAAACAATAACGCGATAACAAATTATTAATCAACTTCACAGAAAAAATCACTTATCTTTGCTTTGACGCTTGTAGGCTGTCTTTCACATACATACATACTGGCCACAGTGGTTTTAACACTTGACCGCCGTTTCGGCCCTATACACAATTTCAAATACTGCCCACACACACTTCTCTCGTGGTGGGTCCGCCAAGTATTACACAACTGCAACGGTCAGTCTGCGCGCGCTCCCAGCCGGTGCTGCACCGCTTATAGGCCCCCTCTGTCATTCACTAACAATTCAACACCTAAACAACGATGGGATGACAAGTTTTGATCCCTCTCACTAATTTACTAATAATTCAAGCATTAAACAATAACGCGATAACAAATTATTAATCAACTTCACAGAAAAAATCACTTATCTTTGCTTTGACGCTTGTAGGCTGTCTTTCACATACATACATACTGGCCACAGTGGTTTTAACACTTGACCGCCGTTTCGGCCCTATACACAATTTCAAATACTGCCCACACACACTTCTCTCGTGGTGGGTCCGCCAAGTATTACACAACTGCAACGGTCAGTCTGCGCGCGCTCCCAGCCGGTGCTGCACCGCTTATAGGCCCCCTCTGTCATTCACTAACAATTCAACACCTAAACAACGATGGGATGACAAGTTTTGATCCCTCTCACTAATTTACTAATAATTCAAGCATTAAACAATAACGCGATAACAAATTATTAATCAACTTCACAGAAAAAATCACTTATCTTTGCTTTGACGCTTGTAGGCTGTCTTTCACATACATACATACTGGCCACAGTGGTTTTAACACTTGACCGCCGTTTCGGCCCTATACACAATTTCAAATACTGCCCACACACACTTCTCTCGTGGTGGGTCCGCCAAGTATTACACAACTGCAACGGTCAGTCTGCGCGCGCTCCCAGCCGGTGCTGCACCGCTTATAGGCCCCCTCTGTCATTCACTAACAATTCAACACCTAAACAACGATGGGATGACAAGTTTTGATCCCTCTCACTAATTTACTAATAATTCAAGCATTAAACAATAACGCGATAACAAATTATTAATCAACTTCACAGAAAAAATCACTTATCTTTGCTTTGACGCTTGTAGGCTGTCTTTCACATACATACATACTGGCCACAGTGGTTTTAACACTTGACCGCCGTTTCGGCCCTATACACAATTTCAAATACTGCCCACACACACTTCTCTCGTGGTGGGTCCGCCAAGTATTACACAACTGCAACGGTCAGTCTGCGCGCGCTCCCAGCCGGTGCTGCACCGCTTATAGGCCCCCTCTGTCATTCACTAACAATTCAACACCTAAACAACGATGGGATGACAAGTTTTGATCCCTCTCACTAATTTACTAATAATTCAAGCATTAAACAATAACGCGATAACAAATTATTAATCAACTTCACAGAAAAAATCACTTATCTTTGCTTTGACGCTTGTAGGCTGTCTTTCACATACATACATACTGGCCACAGTGGTTTTAACACTTGACCGCCGTTTCGGCCCTATACACAATTTCAAATACTGCCCACACACACTTCTCTCGTGGTGGGTCCGCCAAGTATTACACAACTGCAACGGTCAGTCTGCGCGCGCTCCCAGCCGGTGCTGCACCGCTTATAGGCCCCCTCTGTCATTCACTAACAATTCAACACCTAAACAACGATGGGATGACAAGTTTTGATCCCTCTCACTAATTTACTAATAATTCAAGCATTAAACAATAACGCGATAACAAATTATTAATCAACTTCACAGAAAAAATCACTTATCTTTGCTTTGACGCTTGTAGGCTGTCTTTCACATACATACATACTGGCCACAGTGGTTTTAACACTTGACCGCCGTTTCGGCCCTATACACAATTTCAAATACTGCCCACACACACTTCTCTCGTGGTGGGTCCGCCAAGTATTACACAACTGCAACGGTCAGTCTGCGCGCGCTCCCAGCCGGTGCTGCACCGCTTATAGGCCCCCTCTGTCATTCACTAACAATTCAACACCTAAACAACGATGGGATGACAAGTTTTGATCCCTCTCACTAATTTACTAATAATTCAAGCATTAAACAATAACGCGATAACAAATTATTAATCAACTTCACAGAAAAAATCACTTATCTTTGCTTTGACGCTTGTAGGCTGTCTTTCACATACATACATACTGGCCACAGTGGTTTTAACACTTGACCGCCGTTTCGGCCCTATACACAATTTCAAATACTGCCCACACACACTTCTCTCGTGGTGGGTCCGCCAAGTATTACACAACTGCAACGGTCAGTCTGCGCGCGCTCCCAGCCGGTGCTGCACCGCTTATAGGCCCCCTCTGTCATTCACTAACAATTCAACACCTAAACAACGATGGGATGACAAGTTTTGATCCCTCTCACTAATTTACTAATAATTCAAGCATTAAACAATAACGCGATAACAAATTATTAATCAACTTCACAGAAAAAATCACTTATCTTTGCTTTGACGCTTGTAGGCTGTCTTTCACATACATACATACTGGCCACAGTGGTTTTAACACTTGACCGCCGTTTCGGCCCTATACACAATTTCAAATACTGCCCACACACACTTCTCTCGTGGTGGGTCCGCCAAGTATTACACAACTGCAACGGTCAGTCTGCGCGCGCTCCCAGCCGGTGCTGCACCGCTTATAGGCCCCCTCTGTCATTCACTAACAATTCAACACCTAAACAACGATGGGATGACAAGTTTTGATCCCTCTCACTAATTTACTAATAATTCAAGCATTAAACAATAACGCGATAACAAATTATTAATCAACTTCACAGAAAAAATCACTTATCTTTGCTTTGACGCTTGTAGGCTGTCTTTCACATACATACATACTGGCCACAGTGGTTTTAACACTTGACCGCCGTTTCGGCCCTATACACAATTTCAAATACTGCCCACACACACTTCTCTCGTGGTGGGTCCGCCAAGTATTACACAACTGCAACGGTCAGTCTGCGCGCGCTCCCAGCCGGTGCTGCACCGCTTATAGGCCCCCTCTGTCATTCACTAACAATTCAACACCTAAACAACGATGGGATGACAAGTTTTGATCCCTCTCACTAATTTACTAATAATTCAAGCATTAAACAATAACGCGATAACAAATTATTAATCAACTTCACAGAAAAAATCACTTATCTTTGCTTTGACGCTTGTAGGCTGTCTTTCACATACATACATACTGGCCACAGTGGTTTTAACACTTGACCGCCGTTTCGGCCCTATACACAATTTCAAATACTGCCCACACACACTTCTCTCGTGGTGGGTCCGCCAAGTATTACACAACTGCAACGGTCAGTCTGCGCGCGCTCCCAGCCGGTGCTGCACCGCTTATAGGCCCCCTCTGTCATTCACTAACAATTCAACACCTAAACAACGATGGGATGACAAGTTTTGATCCCTCTCACTAATTTACTAATAATTCAAGCATTAAACAATAACGCGATAACAAATTATTAATCAACTTCACAGAAAAAATCACTTATCTTTGCTTTGACGCTTGTAGGCTGTCTTTCACATACATACATACTGGCCACAGTGGTTTTAACACTTGACCGCCGTTTCGGCCCTATACACAATTTCAAATACTGCCCACACACACTTCTCTCGTGGTGGGTCCGCCAAGTATTACACAACTGCAACGGTCAGTCTGCGCGCGCTCCCAGCCGGTGCTGCACCGCTTATAGGCCCCCTCTGTCATTCACTAACAATTCAACACCTAAACAACGATGGGATGACAAGTTTTGATCCCTCTCACTAATTTACTAATAATTCAAGCATTAAACAATAACGCGATAACAAATTATTAATCAACTTCACAGAAAAAATCACTTATCTTTGCTTTGACGCTTGTAGGCTGTCTTTCACATACATACATACTGGCCACAGTGGTTTTAACACTTGACCGCCGTTTCGGCCCTATACACAATTTCAAATACTGCCCACACACACTTCTCTCGTGGTGGGTCCGCCAAGTATTACACAACTGCAACGGTCAGTCTGCGCGCGCTCCCAGCCGGTGCTGCACCGCTTATAGGCCCCCTCTGTCATTCACTAACAATTCAACACCTAAACAACGATGGGATGACAAGTTTTGATCCCTCTCACTAATTTACTAATAATTCAAGCATTAAACAATAACGCGATAACAAATTATTAATCAACTTCACAGAAAAAATCACTTATCTTTGCTTTGACGCTTGTAGGCTGTCTTTCACATACATACATACTGGCCACAGTGGTTTTAACACTTGACCGCCGTTTCGGCCCTATACACAATTTCAAATACTGCCCACACACACTTCTCTCGTGGTGGGTCCGCCAAGTATTACACAACTGCAACGGTCAGTCTGCGCGCGCTCCCAGCCGGTGCTGCACCGCTTATAGGCCCCCTCTGTCATTCACTAACAATTCAACACCTAAACAACGATGGGATGACAAGTTTTGATCCCTCTCACTAATTTACTAATAATTCAAGCATTAAACAATAACGCGATAACAAATTATTAATCAACTTCACAGAAAAAATCACTTATCTTTGCTTTGACGCTTGTAGGCTGTCTTTCACATACATACATACTGGCCACAGTGGTTTTAACACTTGACCGCCGTTTCGGCCCTATACACAATTTCAAATACTGCCCACACACACTTCTCTCGTGGTGGGTCCGCCAAGTATTACACAACTGCAACGGTCAGTCTGCGCGCGCTCCCAGCCGGTGCTGCACCGCTTATAGGCCCCCTCTGTCATTCACTAACAATTCAACACCTAAACAACGATGGGATGACAAGTTTTGATCCCTCTCACTAATTTACTAATAATTCAAGCATTAAACAATAACGCGATAACAAATTATTAATCAACTTCACAGAAAAAATCACTTATCTTTGCTTTGACGCTTGTAGGCTGTCTTTCACATACATACATACTGGCCACAGTGGTTTTAACACTTGACCGCCGTTTCGGCCCTATACACAATTTCAAATACTGCCCACACACACTTCTCTCGTGGTGGGTCCGCCAAGTATTACACAACTGCAACGGTCAGTCTGCGCGCGCTCCCAGCCGGTGCTGCACCGCTTATAGGCCCCCTCTGTCATTCACTAACAATTCAACACCTAAACAACGATGGGATGACAAGTTTTGATCCCTCTCACTAATTTACTAATAATTCAAGCATTAAACAATAACGCGATAACAAATTATTAATCAACTTCACAGAAAAAATCACTTATCTTTGCTTTGACGCTTGTAGGCTGTCTTTCACATACATACATACTGGCCACAGTGGTTTTAACACTTGACCGCCGTTTCGGCCCTATACACAATTTCAAATACTGCCCACACACACTTCTCTCGTGGTGGGTCCGCCAAGTATTACACAACTGCAACGGTCAGTCTGCGCGCGCTCCCAGCCGGTGCTGCACCGCTTATAGGCCCCCTCTGTCATTCACTAACAATTCAACACCTAAACAACGATGGGATGACAAGTTTTGATCCCTCTCACTAATTTACTAATAATTCAAGCATTAAACAATAACGCGATAACAAATTATTAATCAACTTCACAGAAAAAATCACTTATCTTTGCTTTGACGCTTGTAGGCTGTCTTTCACATACATACATACTGGCCACAGTGGTTTTAACACTTGACCGCCGTTTCGGCCCTATACACAATTTCAAATACTGCCCACACACACTTCTCTCGTGGTGGGTCCGCCAAGTATTACACAACTGCAACGGTCAGTCTGCGCGCGCTCCCAGCCGGTGCTGCACCGCTTATAGGCCCCCTCTGTCATTCACTAACAATTCAACACCTAAACAACGATGGGATGACAAGTTTTGATCCCTCTCACTAATTTACTAATAATTCAAGCATTAAACAATAACGCGATAACAAATTATTAATCAACTTCACAGAAAAAATCACTTATCTTTGCTTTGACGCTTGTAGGCTGTCTTTCACATACATACATACTGGCCACAGTGGTTTTAACACTTGACCGCCGTTTCGGCCCTATACACAATTTCAAATACTGCCCACACACACTTCTCTCGTGGTGGGTCCGCCAAGTATTACACAACTGCAACGGTCAGTCTGCGCGCGCTCCCAGCCGGTGCTGCACCGCTTATAGGCCCCCTCTGTCATTCACTAACAATTCAACACCTAAACAACGATGGGATGACAAGTTTTGATCCCTCTCACTAATTTACTAATAATTCAAGCATTAAACAATAACGCGATAACAAATTATTAATCAACTTCACAGAAAAAATCACTTATCTTTGCTTTGACGCTTGTAGGCTGTCTTTCACATACATACATACTGGCCACAGTGGTTTTAACACTTGACCGCCGTTTCGGCCCTATACACAATTTCAAATACTGCCCACACACACTTCTCTCGTGGTGGGTCCGCCAAGTATTACACAACTGCAACGGTCAGTCTGCGCGCGCTCCCAGCCGGTGCTGCACCGCTTATAGGCCCCCTCTGTCATTCACTAACAATTCAACACCTAAACAACGATGGGATGACAAGTTTTGATCCCTCTCACTAATTTACTAATAATTCAAGCATTAAACAATAACGCGATAACAAATTATTAATCAACTTCACAGAAAAAATCACTTATCTTTGCTTTGACGCTTGTAGGCTGTCTTTCACATACATACATACTGGCCACAGTGGTTTTAACACTTGACCGCCGTTTCGGCCCTATACACAATTTCAAATACTGCCCACACACACTTCTCTCGTGGTGGGTCCGCCAAGTATTACACAACTGCAACGGTCAGTCTGCGCGCGCTCCCAGCCGGTGCTGCACCGCTTATAGGCCCCCTCTGTCATTCACTAACAATTCAACACCTAAACAACGATGGGATGACAAGTTTTGATCCCTCTCACTAATTTACTAATAATTCAAGCATTAAACAATAACGCGATAACAAATTATTAATCAACTTCACAGAAAAAATCACTTATCTTTGCTTTGACGCTTGTAGGCTGTCTTTCACATACATACATACTGGCCACAGTGGTTTTAACACTTGACCGCCGTTTCGGCCCTATACACAATTTCAAATACTGCCCACACACACTTCTCTCGTGGTGGGTCCGCCAAGTATTACACAACTGCAACGGTCAGTCTGCGCGCGCTCCCAGCCGGTGCTGCACCGCTTATAGGCCCCCTCTGTCATTCACTAACAATTCAACACCTAAACAACGATGGGATGACAAGTTTTGATCCCTCTCACTAATTTACTAATAATTCAAGCATTAAACAATAACGCGATAACAAATTATTAATCAACTTCACAGAAAAAATCACTTATCTTTGCTTTGACGCTTGTAGGCTGTCTTTCACATACATACATACTGGCCACAGTGGTTTTAACACTTGACCGCCGTTTCGGCCCTATACACAATTTCAAATACTGCCCACACACACTTCTCTCGTGGTGGGTCCGCCAAGTATTACACAACTGCAACGGTCAGTCTGCGCGCGCTCCCAGCCGGTGCTGCACCGCTTATAGGCCCCCTCTGTCATTCACTAACAATTCAACACCTAAACAACGATGGGATGACAAGTTTTGATCCCTCTCACTAATTTACTAATAATTCAAGCATTAAACAATAACGCGATAACAAATTATTAATCAACTTCACAGAAAAAATCACTTATCTTTGCTTTGACGCTTGTAGGCTGTCTTTCACATACATACATACTGGCCACAGTGGTTTTAACACTTGACCGCCGTTTCGGCCCTATACACAATTTCAAATACTGCCCACACACACTTCTCTCGTGGTGGGTCCGCCAAGTATTACACAACTGCAACGGTCAGTCTGCGCGCGCTCCCAGCCGGTGCTGCACCGCTTATAGGCCCCCTCTGTCATTCACTAACAATTCAACACCTAAACAACGATGGGATGACAAGTTTTGATCCCTCTCACTAATTTACTAATAATTCAAGCATTAAACAATAACGCGATAACAAATTATTAATCAACTTCACAGAAAAAATCACTTATCTTTGCTTTGACGCTTGTAGGCTGTCTTTCACATACATACATACTGGCCACAGTGGTTTTAACACTTGACCGCCGTTTCGGCCCTATACACAATTTCAAATACTGCCCACACACACTTCTCTCGTGGTGGGTCCGCCAAGTATTACACAACTGCAACGGTCAGTCTGCGCGCGCTCCCAGCCGGTGCTGCACCGCTTATAGGCCCCCTCTGTCATTCACTAACAATTCAACACCTAAACAACGATGGGATGACAAGTTTTGATCCCTCTCACTAATTTACTAATAATTCAAGCATTAAACAATAACGCGATAACAAATTATTAATCAACTTCACAGAAAAAATCACTTATCTTTGCTTTGACGCTTGTAGGCTGTCTTTCACATACATACATACTGGCCACAGTGGTTTTAACACTTGACCGCCGTTTCGGCCCTATACACAATTTCAAATACTGCCCACACACACTTCTCTCGTGGTGGGTCCGCCAAGTATTACACAACTGCAACGGTCAGTCTGCGCGCGCTCCCAGCCGGTGCTGCACCGCTTATAGGCCCCCTCTGTCATTCACTAACAATTCAACACCTAAACAACGATGGGATGACAAGTTTTGATCCCTCTCACTAATTTACTAATAATTCAAGCATTAAACAATAACGCGATAACAAATTATTAATCAACTTCACAGAAAAAATCACTTATCTTTGCTTTGACGCTTGTAGGCTGTCTTTCACATACATACATACTGGCCACAGTGGTTTAACACTTGACCGCCGTTTCGGCCCTATACACAATTTCAAATACTGCCCACACACACTTCTCTCGTGGTGGGTCCGCC
The DNA here is from genome assembly GCF_041734735.1 of Babylonia areolata. Classification (NCBI taxonomy): domain Eukaryota; kingdom Metazoa; phylum Mollusca; class Gastropoda; order Neogastropoda; family Buccinidae; genus Babylonia; species Babylonia areolata. The sequence goes on from NW_027468470.1 coordinate 10,351, forward strand.
AAGTATTACACAACTGCAACGGTCAGTCTGCGCGCGCTCCCAGCCGGTGCTGCACCGCTTATAGGCCCCCTCTGTCATTCACTAACAATTCAACACCTAAACAACGATGGGATGACAAGTTTTGATCCCTCTCACTAATTTACTAATAATTCAAGCATTAAACAATAACGCGATAACAAATTATTAATCAACTTCACAGAAAAAATCACTTATCTTTGCTTTGACGCTTGTAGGCTGTCTTTCACATACATACATACTGGCACAGTGGTTTTAACACTTGACCGTTTCGGCCCTATACACAATTTCAAATACTGCCCACACACACTTCTCTCGTGGTGGGTCCGCCAAGTATTACACAACTGCAACGGTCAGTCTGCGCGCGCTCCCAGCCGGTGCTGCACCGCTTATAGGCCCCCTCTGTCATTCACTAACAATTCAACACCTAAACAACGATGGGATGACAAGTTTTGATCCCTCTCACTAATTTACTAATAATTCAAGCATTAAACAATAACGCGATAACAAATTATTAATCAACTTCACAGAAAAAATCACTTATCTTTGCTTTGACGCTTGTAGGCTGTCTTTCACATACATACATACTGGCCACAGTGGTTTTAACACTTGACCGCCGTTTCGGCCCTATACACAATTTCAAATACTGCCCACACACACTTCTCTCGTGGTGGGTCCGCCAAGTATTACACAACTGCAACGGTCAGTCTGCGCGCGCTCCCAGCCGGTGCTGCACCGCTTATAGGCCCCCTCTGTCATTTCACTAACAATTCAACACCTAAACAACGATGGGATGACAAGTTTTGATCCCTCTCACTAATTTACTAATAATTCAAGCATTAAACAATAACGCGATAACAAATTATTAATCAACTTCACAGAAAAAATCACTTATCTTTGCTTTGACGCTTGTAGGCTGTCTTTCACATACATACATACTGGCCACAGTGGTTTAACACTTGACCGTTTCGGCCTATACACAATTTCAAATACTGCCCACACACACTTCTCTCGTGGTGTCCGCCAAGTATTACACAACTGCAACGGTCAGTCTGCGCGCGCTCCCAGCCGTGCTGCACCGCTTATAGGCCCCCTCTGTCATTCACTAACAATTCAACACCTAAACAACGATGGGATGACAAGTTTTGATCCCTCTCACTAATTTACTAATAATTCAAGCATTAAACAATAACGCGATAACAAATTATTAATCAACTTCACAGAAAAATCACTTATCTTTGCTTTGACGCTTGTAGGCTGTCTTTCACATACACACATACTGGTCACAGTGGTCTTAACACTTGACCGTTTCGGCCCTATACACAATTTCAAATACTGCCCACACACACTTCTCTCGTGGTGGTCCGCCAAGTATTACACAACTGCAACGGTCAGTCTGCGCGCGCTCCCAGCCGGTGCTGCACCGCTTATAGGCCCCCCTCTGTCATTCACTAACAATTCAACACCTAAACAACGATGGGATGACAAGTTTTGATCCCTCTCACTAATTTACTAATAATTCAAGCATTAAACAATAACGCGATAACAAATTATTATCAACTCACAGAAAAATCACTTATCTTTGCTTTGACGCTTGTAGGCTGTCTTTCACATACATACATACTGGTCCAGTGGTCTTAACACTTGACCGTTTCGGCCCTATACACAATTTCAAATACTGCCCACACACACTTCTCTCGTGGTGGGTCCGCCAAGTATTACACAACTGCAACGGTCAGTCTGCGCGCGCGCTCCAGCCGGTGCTGCACCGCTTATAGGCCCCCTCTGTCATTCACTAACAATTCAACACCTAAACAACGATGGATGACAAGTTTTGATCCCTCTCACTAATTTACTAATAATTCAAGCATTAAACAATAACGCGATAACAAATTATTAATCAACTTCACAGAAAAAATCACTTATCTTTGCTTTGAACGCTTGTAGGCTGTCTTTCACATACACATACATACTGGTCCAGTGGTCTTAACACTTGACCGCCGTTCGGCCCTATACACAATTTCAAATACTGCCCACACACACTTCTCTCGTGGTGGTCCCGCCAAGTATTACACAACTGCAACGGTCAGTCTGCGCGCGCTCCCAGCCGGTGCTGCACCGCTTATAGGCCCCCTCTGTCATTCACTAACAATTCAACACCTAAACAACGATGGGATGACAAGTTTTGATCCCTCTCACTAATTTACTAATAATTCAAGCATTAAACAATTAACGCGATAACAAATTATTAATCAACTTCACAGAAAAAATCACTTATCTTTGCTTTGACGCTTGTAGCTGTCTTTCACATACACATACTGGCCACAGTGGTTTAACACTTGACCGTTTCGGCCCTATACACAATTTCAAATACTGCCCACACACACTTCTCTCGTGTGGGTCCGCCAAGTATTACACAACTGCAACGGTCAGTCTGCGCGCGCTCCCAGCCGTGCTGCACCGCTTATAGGCCCCCTCTGTCATTCACTAACAATTCAACACCTAAACAACGATGGATGACAAGTTTTGATCCCTCTCACTAATTTACTAATAATTCAAGCATTAAACAATAACGCGATAACAAATTATTAATCAACTTCACAGAAAAAATCACTTATCTTTGCTTTGACGCTTGTAGGCTGTCTTTCACATACATACATACTGGCCACAGTGGTTTAAACACTTGACCGTTTCGGCCCTATACACAATTTCAAATACTGCCCACACACACTTCTCTCGTGGTGGGTCCGCCAAGTATTACACAACTGCAACGTCAGTCTGCGCGCGCTCCCAGCCGGTGCTGCACCGCTTATAGGCCCTCCTCTTCATTCACTAACAATTCAACACCTAAACAACGATGGATGACAAGTTTTGATCCCTCTCACTAATTTACTAATAATTCAAGCATTAAACAATAACGCGATAACAAATTATTAATCAACTTCACAGAAAAATTCACTTATCTTTGCTTTGACGCTTGTAGGCTGTCTTTCACATACATACATACTGGCCACAGGGGTTTTAACACTTGACCGCCGTTTCGGCCCTATAACACAATTTCAAATACTGCCCACACACACTTCTCTCGTGGTGGGTCCGCCAAGTATTACACAACTGCAACGGTCAGTCTGCGCGCGCTCCCAGCCGGTGCTGCACCGCTTATAGGCCCCCTCTGTCATTCACTAACAATTCAACACCTAAACAACGATGGGATGACAAGTTTTGATCCCTCTCACTAATTTACTAATAATTCAAGCATTAAACAATAACGCGATAACAAATTATTAATCAACTTCACAGAAAAATCACTTATCTTGCTTTGACGCTTGTAGGCTGTCTTTCACATACACATACATACTGGTCACAGTGGTTTTAACACTTGACCGTTTCGGCCCTATACACAATTTCAAATACTGCCCACACACACTTCTCTCGTGGTGGGTCCGCCAAGTATTACACAACTGCAACGGTCAGTCTGCGCGCGCTCCCAGCCGGTGCTGCACCGCTTATAGGCCCCCTCTGTCATTCACTAACAATTCAACACCTAAACAACGATGGGATGACAAGTTTTGATCCCTCTCACTAATTTACTAATAATTCAAGCATTAAACAATAACGCGATAACAAATTATTAATCAACTTCACAGAAAAAATCACTTATCTTTGCTTTGACGCTTGTAGGCTGTCTTTCACATACACATACATACTGGCCACAGTGGTCTTAACACTTGACCGTTTCGGCCCTATACACAATTTCAAATACTGCCCACACACACTTCTCTCGTGGTGGGTCCGCCAAGTATTACACAACTGCAACGGTCAGTCTGCGCGCGCTCCCAGCCGGTGCTGCACCGCTTATAGCCCCTCTGTCATTCACTAACAATTCAACACCTAAACAACGATGGGATGACAAGTTTGATCCCTCTCACTAATTTACTAATAATCAAGCATTAAACAATAACGCGATAACAAATTATTAATCAACTTCACAGAAAAATCACTTATCTTTGCTTTGACGCTTGTAGGCTGTCTTTCACATACATACATACTGGTCACAGTGGTCTTAACACTTGACCGTTTCGGCCCTATACACAATTTCAAATACATGCCCACACACACTTCTCTCGTGGTGGTCCGCCAAGTATTACACAACTGCAACGGTCAGTCTGCGCGCGCTCCCAGCCGGTGCTGCACCGCTTATAGCCCCCTCTGTCATTCACTAACAATTCAACACCTAAACAACGATGGGATGACAAGTTTTGATCCCTCTCACTAATTTACTAATAATTCAAGCATTAAACAATAACGCGATAACAAATTATTAATCAACTTCACAGAAAAAATCACTTATCTTTGCTTTGACGCTTGTAGGCTGTCTTTCACATACACATACATACTGGCCACAGTGGTTTTAACACTTGACCGTTTCGGCCCATACACAATTTCAAATACTGCCCACACACACTTCTCTCGTGGTGGGTCCGCCAAGTATTACACAACTGCAACGGTCAGTCTGCGCGCGCTCCCAGCCGGTGCTGCACCGCTTATAGGCCCCCTCTGTCATTCACTAACAATTCAACACCTAAACAACGATGGATGACAAGTTTTGATCCCTCTCACTAATTTACTAATAATTCAAGCATTAAACAATAACGCGATAACAAATTATTAATCAACTTCACAGAAAATCACTTATCTTGCTTTGACGCTTGTAGGCTGTCTTTCACATACACATACATACTGGCCAGAGTGGTCTTAACACTTGACCGTTTTCGGCCCTATACACAATTTCAAATACTGCCCACACACACTTCTCTCTCGTGGTGGGTCCGCCAAGTATTACACAACTGCAACGGTCAGTCTGCGCGCGCTCCCAGCCGGTGCTGCACCGCTTATAGGCCCCCTCTGTCATTCACTAACAATTCAACACCTAAACAACGATGGGATGACAAGTTTTGATCCCTCTCACTAATTTACTAATAATTCAAGCATTAAACAATAACGCGATAACAAATTATTAATCAACTTCACAGAAAAATCACTTATCTTTGCTTTGACGCTTGTAGGCTGTCTTTCACATACATACACATACTCCAGAGTGGTCTTAAACACTTGACCGTTTCGGCCCTAACACAATTTCAAATACTGCCCACACACACTTCTCTCGTGGTGGGTCCGCCAAGTATTACACAACTGCAACGGTCAGTCTGCGCGCGCTCCCAGCCGGTGCTGCACCGCTTATAGCCCCCTCTGTCATTCACTAACAATTCAACACCTAAACAACGATGGGATGACAAGTTTTGATCCCTCTCACTAATTTACTAATAATTCAAGCATTAAACAATAACGCGATAACAAATTATTAATCAACTTCACAGAAAAATCACTTATCTTTGCTTTGACGCTTGTAGGCTGTCTTTCACATACACATACATACTGGTCACAGTGGTTTTAACACTTGACCGCCGTTTCGCCCTATACACAATTTCAAATACTGCCCACACACACTTCTCTCGTGGTGGGTCCGCCAAGTATTACACAACTGCAACGGTCAGTCTGCGCGCGCTCCCAGCCGGTGCTGCACCGCTTATAGGCCCCCTCTGTCATTCACTACAACAATTCAACACCTAAACAACGATGGGATGACAAGTTTTGATCCCTCTCACTAATTTACTAATAATTCAAGCATTAAACAATAACGCGATAACAAATTATTAATCAACTTCACAGAAAAAATCACTTATCTTTGCTTTGACGCTTGTAGGCTGTCTTTCACATACACATACATACTGCCAGTGGTTCTTAACACTTGACCGCCGTTTCGGCCCTATACACAATTTCAAATACTGCCACACACACTTCTCTCGTGGTGGGTCCGCCAAGTATTTACACAACTGCAACGGTCAGTCTGCGCGCGCTCCCAGCCGGTGCTGCACCGCTTATAGCCCCCTCTGTCATTCACTAACAATTCAACACCTAAACAACGATGGGATGACAAGTTTTGATCCCTCTCACTAATTTACTAATAATTCAAGCATTAAACAATAACGCGATAACAAATTATTAATCAACTTCACAGAAAAAATCACTTATCTTTGCTTTGACGCTTGTAGGCTGTCTTTCACATACATACATACTGGCCTCAGTGGTTTAACACTTGACCGCCGTTTCGCCCTATACACAATTTCAAATACTGCCCACACACACTTCTCTCGTGGTGGGTCCGCCAAGTATTACACAACTGCAACGGTCAGTCTGCGCGCGCTCCCAGCCGGTGCTGCACCGCTTATAGCCCCCTCTGTCATTCACTAACAATTCAACACCTAAACAACGATGGGATGACAAGTTTTGATCCCTCTCACTAATTTACTAATAATTCAAGCATTAAACAATAACGCGATAACAAATTATTAATCAACTTCACAGAAAAAATCACTTATCTTTGCTTTGACGCTTGTAGGCTGTCTTTCACATACATACATACTGGCCAGAGTGGTTTTAACACTTGACCGTTTCGGCCCTATACACAATTTCAAATACTGCCCACACACACTTCTCTCGTGGTGGGTCCGCCAAGTATTACACAACTGCAACGGTCAGTCTGCGCGCGCTCCCAGCCGGTGCTGCACCGCTTATAGGCCCCCTCTGTCATTCACTAACAATTCAACACCTAAACAACGATGGGATGACAAGTTTTTGATCCCTCTCACTAATTTACTAATAATTCAAGCATTAAACAATAACGCGATAACAAATTATTAATCAACTTCACAGAAAAAATCACTTATCTTTGCTTTGACGCTTGTAGGCTGTCTTTCACATACACATACATACTGGCCAGAGGGGTTTTAACACTTGACCGTTTCGGCCCTATACACAATTTCAAATACTGCCCACACACACTTCTCTCGTGGTGGGTCCGCCAAGTATTACACAACTGCAACGGTCAGTCTGCGCGCGCTCCCCAGCCGGTGCTGCACCGCTTATAGGCCCCCTCTGTCATTCACTAACAATTCAACACCTAAACAACGATGGGATGACAAGTTTTGATCCCTCTCACTAATTTACTAATAATTCAAGCATTAAACAATAACGCGATAACAAATTATTATCAACTTCACAGAAAAATCACTTATCTTTGCTTTGACGCTTGTAGGCTGTCTTTCACACATACATACATACTGGCCACAGTGGTTTAAACACTTGACCCGTTTCGTCGGCCCTATACACAATTTCAAATACTGCCCACACACACTTCTCTCGTGGTGGGTCCGCCAAGTATTACACAACTGCAACGGTCAGTCTGCGCGCGCTCCCAGCCGGTGCTGCACCGCTTATTATAGCCCCTCTGTCATTCACTAACAATTCAACACCTAAACAACGATGGGATGACAAGTTTTGATCCCTCTCACTAATTTACTAATAATTCAAGCATTAAACAATAACGCGATAACAAATTATTAATCAACTTCACAGAAAAAATCACTTATCTTTGCTTTGACGCTTGTAGGCTGTCTTTCACATACATACATACTGGCCACAGTGGTCTTAACACTTGACCGTTTCGGCCCTATACACAATTTCAAATACTGCCCACACACACTTCTCTCGTGGTGGGTCCGCCAAGTATTACACAACTGCAACGGTCAGTCTGCGCGCGCTCCCAGCCGTGCTGCAACCGCTTATAGGCCCCCTCTGTCATTCACTAACAATTCACCACCTAAACAACGATGGGATGACAAGTTTTGATCCCTCTCACTCAATTTACTAATAAATCAAGCATTAAACAATAACGCGATAACAAATTATTAATCAACTTCACAGAAAAAATCACTTATCTTTGCTTTGACGCTTGTAGGCTGTCTTTCACATACATACATACTGGCCAGAGTGGTCTTAACACTTGACCGTTTCGGCCCTATACACAATTTCAAATACTGCCCACACACACTTCTCTCGTGGTGGGTCCGCCAAGTATTACACATTGCAACGGTCAGTCTGCGCGCGCTCCCAGCCGGTGCTGCACCGCTTATAGGCCCCCTCTGTCATTCACTAACAATTCAACACCTAAACAAACGATGGGATGACAAGTTTTTGATCCCTCTCACTAATTTACTAATAATTCAAGCATTAAACAATAACGCGATAACAAATTATTAATCAACTTCACAGAAAAAATCACTTATCTTTGCTTTGAACGCTTGTAGGCTGTCTTTCACATACACATACTACTGGCCAGTGGTTTTAACACTTGACCGTTTCGGCCTATACACAATTTCAAATACTGCCCACACACACTTCTCTCGTGGTGGGTCCGCCAAGTATTACACAACTGCAACGGTCAGTCTGCGCGCGCTCCCAGCCGGTGCTGCACCGCTTATTAGGCCCCCTCTGTCATTTCACTAAACATTCAACACCTAAACAACGATGGATGACAAGTTTTGATCCCTCTCACTAATTTACTAATAATTCAAGCATTAAACAATAACGCGATAACAAATTATTAATCAACTTCACAGAAAAATCACTTATCTTTGCTTTGACGCTTGTAGGCTGTCTTTCACATACATACATACTGGCCACAGTGGTTTTAAATAACACTTGACCGCCGTTTCGGCCCTATACACAATTTCAAATACTGCCCACACACACTTCTCTCGTGGTGGGTCCCGCCAAGTATTACACAACTGCAACCGGTCAGTCTGCGTGCGCGCTCCCAGCCGGTGCTGCACCGCTTATAGGCCCCCTCTGTCATTCACTAACAATTCAACACCTAAACAACGATGGGATGACAAGTTTTGATCCCTCTCACTAATTTACTAATAATTCAAGCATTAAACAATAACGCGATAACAAATTATTAATCAACTTCACAGAAAAAATCACTTATCTTTGCTTTGACGCTTGTAGGCTGTCTTTCACATACATACATACTGGTCTCAGTGGTTTTAACACTTGACCGTTTCGGCCCTATACACAATTTCAAATACTGCCCACACACACTTCTCTCGTGGTGGGTCCGCCAAGTATTACACAACTGCAACGGTCAGTCTGCGCGCGCTCCCAGCCGGTGCTGCACCGCTTATAGGCCCCCTCTGTCATTCACTAACAATTCAACACCTAAACAACGATGGGATGACAAGTTTTGATCCCTCTCACTAATTTACTAATAATTCAAGCATTAAACAATAACGCGATAACAAATTATTAATCAACTTCACAGAAAAAAATCACTTATCTTTGCTTTGACGCTTGTAGGCTGTCTTTCACATACATACATACATACTGGCCAGTGGTTTAAACACTTGACCGTTTCGGCCCTATACACAATTTCAAATACTGCCCACACACACTTCTCTCGTGGTGGGTCCGCCAAGTATTACACAACTGCAACGGTCAGTCTGCGCGCGCTCCCAGCCGGTGCTGCACCGCTTATAGGCCCCCTCTGTCATTCACTAACAATTCAACACCTAAACAACGATGGGATGACAAGTTTTGATCCCTCTCACTAATTTACTAATAATTCAAGCATTAAACAATAACGCGATAACAAATTATTAATCAACTTCACAGAAAAATCACTTATCTTTGCTTTGACGCTTGTAGGCTGTCTTTCACATACACATACATACTGGCCAGAGGTTTTAACACTTGACCGCCGTTCGGCCCTATACACAATTTCAAATACTGCCCACACACACTTCTCTCGTGGTGGGTCCGCCAAGTATTACACAACTGCAACGGTCAGTCTGCGCGCGCGCTCCCAGCCGTGCTGCACCGCTTATAGGCCCCCTCTGTCATTCACTAACAATTCAACACCTAAACAACGATGGGATGACAAGTTTTGATCCCTCTCACTAATTTACTAATAATTCAAGCATTAAAACAATAACGCGATAACAAATTATTAATCAACTTCACAGAAAAATCACTTATCTTTGCTTTGACGCTTGTAGGCTGTCTTTCACATACATACATACTGGCCACAGTGGTTTTACACTTGACCGCGTTTCGGCCCTATACACAATTTCAAATACTGCCCACACACACTTCTCCTCGTGTGGGTCCGCCAAGTATTACACAACTGCAACGGTCAGTCTGCGCGCGCTCCCAGCCGGTGCTGCACCGCTTATAGGCCCCTCTGTCATTCACTAACAAATCAACACCTAAACAACGATGGGATGACAAGTTTTGATCCCCTCACTAATTTACTAATAATTCAAGCATTAAACAATAACGCATAACAAATTATTAATCAACTTCACAGAAAAATCACTTATCTTTGCTTTGACGCTTGTAGGCTGTCTTTCACATACATACATACTGGCCAGAGTGGTTTAACACTTGACCGCGCCGTTGCGCCCTATACACAATTTCAAATACTGCCCACACACACTCTCTCGTGGTGGGTCCGCCAAGTATTACACAACTGCAACGGTCAGTCCTGCGCGCGCTCCCCAGCCGGTGCCGCACCGCTTATAGGCCCCCTCTTTCATTCACAAACAATTCAACACCTAAACAACGATGGGATGACAAGTTGTGATCCCTCTCACTAATTTACTAATAATACCAAGCATTAAACAATAACGCGAAACAAATTATTACTGATGTCACCTCGAGGAACCACTCGCCCAGACATATCAGCAAACCGATAGGCCTAGTTTGCATCAGTTTGACATGGTACAGTATATGACACCAAACAAGGGGTTAATGAGCCGACTCCTCTATATACCATGACAAATCTTTAAAAAAAGAAAAAAAGAAGATACAAATCAAAGTAAGAATTTCCCGATACAAAGAAAAAGTAAAAAATTTCACTGTTTAAATAAACTCGGTTAGAGTTCATCGGATACATTTACGCTTATCTTTACTATGATGCAAAAACAGCATCAAATGACATTACAGTCGAAGCGCATTTGCTCTCACGCTTTTTTGAAAAATCAGGAACGTTGGTCTTCATGACGACACTGCTGCTTCAAAGTGGAAGCAACTGACTGTTCTCAGCCAAAAGCTCAGGTGAAAATGCTCTGCGGCACTGTGCTTATGAAATCAGGTACTAACTAGTATGCAGGAACAAAGAAAAGAAAAGGAGTTTTCGGGTTTCAAGGAGGCTTCAGAGTGTGTGGACTGATCCATATAGAATGCTCCACCACATCTGCTAAAAAAGAAAAGAAAAGAAAAAAAAAAAGTGTGTGTGTGTGTGTGTGTTGTGTATAAATTTAAAAATATGATGGAAGTGACTTACGCATAAACTCACCATGCTGGATGCTAGGCAGGCCTCGAGAACAGAAAGAAGAGCATCGACAATGACACGGAGTCAGACCGAGATTCTTGGGGTGGGTTTTTTTTCCCCCCGCTTTTATTCTTACAGACTGCGAGTCTTCCAGAATGGAAAGGCATGTGAGGGACGGAGGTGGGGAAGGGGTGAAGGTGGGGGGGGGAAGCTAGCAACGAAGGAGACGGTGGAGATGTGGTGGCTGTGGGTACAGGGTACAAAGAGGATTCAGTGATAATTCACCATTCATGGGAGTTCAGAAACCAGGAATATTTTCTTTTGCAGAAACACATGTCTAAACACACACTCACACATGATCTGGGTACACGCGCTTTTCCTCTTCTCTCTCTTACAATCTTCAGTGGTTACTGTTATCATTACCAATCATCTTTTCTAAAACATGTTTTAAAAATAAAAATCTGACATTATTAACTTACTTTTAAACCAGAAAATGATACATTATTAACTTACATTAAACCAGAAAAATGATAATTAACTTACATTAAACAGAAAATGATACATTATTAACTTACATTAAACCAGAAAATGATACACTAAGAGTACAAAAGCGCAGGCAGCAAAGAAAAAAAGTTGTACGCAACAAATACATTTACAGACTTTCAAGTGAAAGGGTGCACTCTTTTGTAACAAAATCACAGATCAGTGAATAATAATAATGATAACAGTACATTTACATGGCGCTTTCAACCTCTCAAAGCACTTTACAATAATATGTATATCAGTACACAAGAAAACACACACACACACACATGTGCATGCACTCATGCACAAACACATACACATGCATGTACACATCCAAACACAAACACACAATGAAGATAACATGCGTGAAGAAATAAGATGCGAAAATGAATGGAAAGAACATCTGTATTTTTCATGCAGCTATTTTGAAACTGAAAACTGTCACCGTTTCTCCTCCAGTGGAATGATACATGGTACACATTTGTATTTGTATTTCTTTTTATCACAACAGATTTCTCTGTGTGAAATTCGGGCTGCTCTCCCCAGGGAGAGTGCGTTGCCATACTACAAACGCCACCATTTTTTTGTATTTTTTCCTGCGTGCAGTTTTATTTGTTCTTCCTGTTGAAGTGGATTTTTCTACAGAATTTTGCCAGGAACAACCCTTTTGTTGCCGTGGGCTCTTTCACGTGCGCTAAGAGCATGCTGCACATGGGACCTCGGTTTTATTGTCTCATATGAATGACGATGTCCAGACCACCACTCAAGGTTAGTGGAGGGGGAGAAAATTCTGGGGCTGTGTTATTCGAACCAGCGCGCTCAGATTCTCTCGCTTCCTAGGCGGAGCGTTACCTCTAGGCCATCACTCCACTCCACACTGCATTACTGTCCATACAAGGACAGTGAAATAACTCATGCAGTTGAACACCAGATACACAGTTGATTCAGATACCTACTCTTTCTGCTCCCCACATGCCCACATCCCCCCCCCCCACCCCCCCACCCACCCCCCCCTGCCACCCTTTCCCACTCCCTGACACAGCAGCAACACCAGGAAGGGTTGTCTGATAATGGTGCAAGCATGGCCCAACAATGGAAACAGTCGGTGGGAGAGATCATCATCATCATCATCATCATTATTACTATTATCATTGTTGCTTATAGTCCAGCCAACTGCACTGGGCCATATCAGGACTGCCCAACTATACATAAATGTTCAACCGTGTTAAACACAAAACTGTGGGGAGGGAATAAAGAGAGGAAGGGAAAGGAAGGGAAAGAAAGAGAAAATTCAGATTTTTCTTTCTAAGTTTTAAATGGCACACATCTATTTGATACTGCTTGCTAACTATAGTGATAGAAGAAAAAATGTTCACATGTATGACAAAATGGACAAAGTACACATATAGTGAGGCAAAACCTACTGCAAGCATGTGTGCGTGTGTGCGTGTGTTCAGTTCTTTTTTTCTTGATTGCGATTTTAAGACGAAAATCCACCCCCTCCTACACCCAACCCTGTCTCATCCTATCAGTCATTTTCCTTAAAGAAAAGCGGGGACAGAAAGAGAGATACTGAGATAAGTAATCTAAATTACACGGATAAACTCATTACACAAACTTCAGCATTATCACCGATCATGAAACACACAACACTTTGTACATCAGCATCAAAATATTTCAAGCCAGCTCCACCACACTAGGCACTACACAATGCTCACAGTCACACCATACAAAATATCAGTCTTTCTCCACCATCATCAAAAATTCAGGGAATTCTAAAGCAAAGGACAAAAAATGCTTGGGGCTCACCCAAGTCACAATTCAATGTTCAAAGTGGGAACTAAAACCTCTGGCCCAAAACAGTGACCATGCTACACTGTTATTAAAAAAAAAAAAAAAAGAAGCCAAGGAAACTGAGTCATGTTTCAGGAAAGCTAAAAAAAAAAAAAAGAACTTGAAGAAATTTTATCAACTAGACACATTTTATTTCATTATTTGAATAATTCTAGAGTTTGCCAGAAGAAAAAAATAACAAAAAAAACAAACACATACATAAAAACAGCAATGCAGAAAATGAGAAAGGAAAGAGATGACAGAAAGAAAAAATGACTGAATGCCAGAAACAAAGTGAGTGATTTAAAACGAACAAAAAAAATAATAATAAAAAAAGAAAAAACAAAACAATCGCAACTGTGTCAGAAAAACAACAACCTTCATTAAAAACAAAAACAAAAAAACAAACTACTACTAATGAAAATAAATAAATAACTTGAACAAAAGGAAATTCAGTCACGTTTCAGGGAAACTACTACTAATAAAAAATAAATGAACAGAAAAAAATAAAAATAAAAAATAACTTGAACAAAAGGAAATTCAGACATGTTCAGGAAAAGCCAGAAAGCAGCAGAAATCATAATCAGCTAAAAAAAAAAAAAAAAAATTCACTTCAGTATGTGAATGATGGTGTTTTCCTTCACAGTACTCTCACTACTTAGGCCCAACACTCAGCTTATATCACAGTTTGACATAAGTTTACATTTGGGCCAACAGCAAAGTGAGAGCTGTATTTCAATAGTCAATAGTTTCTCCAGTTGATGGGAAACCATTTACAGCTTAGTCTTTTGTGAAGGACTATGACTCTCAAACTAGGAGGCAAAAATGCACTGGCTCTTAGTGCTGCAGTCTTGTGGGTTAGTTGCCTTTTGGAACACATCCCAACGCCGACTGTCCTAAAACCCTCTTGGCCGAGAGAGTGGGGATGTACTTGGGCAAGACACTCTCCACTATAATCAATTTCTAGCCCAAATAGTCGGAACAGCAGTTGCCTCCTCTGCTGTTCTGATGGTCACAGTCGGACACGACTATCACACATATATATATATATATACTCTCACAACAAGCAAACAGTTGAAAACACCTACACAATCTCAGCTTTAATTCAAACCACACATCACACTCATGTTCTCTTTCTCTCTCTCTCACCACACACACACACACACACACACAAAATCACACACACATATATATATATATATATATATCTTGATACACACACATTCATTTCAAATCACACTAAGGAGATCATAGACAACCTGCATTAATGCCTCAAGATATGAACATATAGTAATACTTTCATACACCCCCCTACCTACATACCATCTTTCAGAAAGAATGTAAACTAAGCTGTCAAAGTAAATTTCTTTTTTTTTTTTTTTTTTGCTCACAGCCCAGCCAACCATAGAAGGCCATATCAGGACTAAAAATCTGTAATAAACATGAATGCTATAGTACCTAAAAAAAAAAAAAAGAAAAAAAGAAAAAAGAAAAGAAATCAGGCAAAAGTACAATCACATTCTTGCACATCAACTTTGGACATGCCTCTGACGCTGACCAATTCATCAACTTTTCGCTCAAAACAAACATAAAGAAACCCCATCCCCTCTCCTCCCTGCCCACCCCCTAAAAAAAAAACCCACCCTAACCTGAACATAATCATAATACATAACAAGCAAAATCATATACAATACAATAGAATGCAATAGAATACTATAGAATAGAATATGTCTATTACCAAGTGTACCACATAGTTTTGTCTACTATTAATAACAAGCAGGAATACAAATAAGTTGTGTTTAACGATCTATCAGCTATTGCCTTTACAGTCAAGTTGTTCAGGAAATTCCAGGAGGTGGGGATGATATTTATACTGAAAGAGTCCCCTGGCATCCTCACAAGGGGTTCATATGTAAAACAGTCATGTCCGACTATGACCATCGGAACAACAATGGAGGCAACTAAGTGCTGTCCTGACTATCTGGGCTTGAATTCCTCCCCCCCCCCCCATGTCATTGAGGAGAGTGTCTTGCCCAGGTTACACTTCTTCTTCTTCTCTTCTTCTGCGTTCACTCGTATGTACACGAGTGGGCTTTTACGTGTACGACCGTTTTACCCTACCATGTATGCAGCCATACTCCAGTTTTCGGGGGTGTACATGCTGGGTATGTTCTTGTTTTTCAAACCCACCGAACGCTGACATGGATTACAGGATCTTTAACATGCGTATTTGATCTTTTGCTTGCATATACACACGAAGGGTTCAGGCACAAGCAGGTCTGCAAATGTTGACCTGGGAGATCGTAAAAATCTCCACCCGTTAACCCACCAGTTCGCCGTCACTGTGATTCGAACCCGAGATCCTCAGATTGACAGCCAACGCTTTAACCACTCGGCTATTGCGCCCGTCTGCCCAGGTTTACACAACCCCTCTCTCTCAGCCAAGAAGGCTTTATTAAAGTCAGTCGGTGCTGGGATGATCCTGAAGCCAACTAAGCCCCCACCAAGGCTGGCAACTTGACAGCCAAACAATACTGACTCCTAGTTTTGAGGTCATAGTCCTTAATAAAAGACTAAACTGTAAATTAATTTCCACTGTAGTGTAGAGAAATCACTTATCATACACCTATTATTTTGCTGTTGACCCAGTTGTAAGCCAATGATGATGAATGATATGGATACTTATATAGCGCCTATTCTCAGTCGGAGACCAAGCTCTAAGCACTTTAAAACTCGGGGTCATTTGCATAACAGGCTGCCTGCCTGGGTAAAGCCAGCTGCCACTGGGCGCTCATCATTCGTTTCCTGTGTCATTCAATCAAGATTTCAGGCACGCACACTTACACACTCAGACAGACATGCAACATTTTACATGCATGCCCATTTTGTTTATGTTGGCATCCATGCTCCATTTTCAGTTGTGTGCATGCTTGTATTTTTGTTTTCCCAAAACCACCGAATGCTGATATGGATTACAGGATCTTTCACGCAAGTATTTGATCTTCTGCATGCGTATACAAATGAAGGGGGCTCTGGAACTAGCAGGTCTGTACATATGTTGACTTGGGAGATCGGAAAAATCTCCAGCCTTTTACCCACCAGGCACCGTTACAGAGATTCAAATCCGGGACCCTCAGTTTGGAAGTCCAAACTTTTAACCACTTGGCTGACGTCCATTGATATGAGCCAAGCGATGAGACATGTCATATTAACATCACAGACCCCAGTATCAGCAGAACACAACACTGACAGCCATGTGTGGCACTGACTGGCCAAGCTGGAGGCCTGAGGTTAAGGAGAATAACACAGTGGAATGCAGAGCACTCAGACTTGTTTTGACAGCTCTCTTTTTTTTGTATTCTATGATTCCAGAACAACACTCCATCCCACACAATAATGATTGGTTCCAAGGTTTAACTATTATATAAAAAAAAAAAACAAACGAAACCCAACTGATTTACCTGGATAGTAAAGAAAACACTAAACTTCAGAAGCGTAACTTATTTTTTTCTTAAATGATAGAAAATATGAATTCAAACCTTTAAGGAATCCTTACAAGTAATAATACAGAGATATGTATGTAGATACATACACCATCCACATACTGATACACAACTTCCCCTCAGCCCGCTCCAACACACACACACTACTGCAGATATACTCAAATGCGTACAGAGGAATTGTGTGCAAACACAACACACACACACACACACACGAGGTAATGCACACAAAGACACAACAGGTAATGCACACACACACACACACACACACACACACAC
>NW_027468471.1:7500-10000 GCF_041734735.1 Babylonia areolata
CTCCGAGCATGCCAAAGTTGATAGAAAACGCGGTTCGGCATGGACGGGAGCAGGCGTTGAGGAGTAGGCCTTTTTTTGAGGGCCCAGAAAGTATTTTGGCAATTTTTTACTTTTTTATCCACAACCTTTACCTGCCTTTTTTTCTCTCCGAGCATGCCAAAGTTGAGAGAAAACGCCGTTTGGCATGGACGGGAGGAGGTGTGGAGGAGTAGTCCATTTTTGAATGGCAGCGGAAAGATTTTGGCAATTGTAGCGAGGTTCTTCGGACTTTTATCCACAACCTTTACCTGCCTTTTCCTCAGCGAGCATGCCAAAGTTGAGAGAAAACGCCCTTCGCCATTGACGGGACCAGACGTTGACGACTACGTCTTTCTTTTTTTCACGGCGCCTGAACGATTTGGGCAATTCTCCACAGCGCGTTTACTTTTTATCCACAACCTTTACCTGCCTTTTCCTCAGCGAGCATGCCAAAGTTGAGAGGAAAACGCCGTTTGGCATGGACAGGAGCAGGCGTTGACGACCAGGTCTTTTTTTTGGTCTTTTTTTTTCACAGCGCCGGAAGGATTCAGGCAATTCTCCAAAGCCGGTTACTTTTATCCACAACCTTTACTGGACCTTTTTTTTCTTTTTTTCCTTTTTTCTCTCTCCGAGCATGCCAAAGTTGATAGAAAACGCGGTTCGGCATGGACGGGAGCAGGCGTTGAGGAGTAGGCCTTTTTTTGAGGGCCCAGAAAGTATTTTGGCAATTTTTTACTTTTTTATCCACAACCTTTACCTGCCTTTTTTTCTCTCCGAGCATGCCAAAGTTGAGAGAAAACGCCGTTTGGCATGGACGGGAGGAGGTGTGGAGGAGTAGTCCATTTTTGAATGGCAGCGGAAAGATTTTGGCAATTGTAGCGAGGTTCTTCGGACTTTTATCCACAACCTTTACCTGCCTTTTCCTCAGCGAGCATGCCAAAGTTGAGAGAAAACGCCCTTCGCCATTGACGGGACCAGACGTTGACGACTACGTCTTTCTTTTTTTCACGGCGCCTGAACGATTTGGGCAATTCTCCACAGCGCGTTTACTTTTTATCCACAACCTTTACCTGCCTTTTCCTCAGCGAGCATGCCAAAGTTGAGAGGAAAACGCCGTTTGGCATGGACAGGAGCAGGCGTTGACGACCAGGTCTTTTTTTTGGTCTTTTTTTTTCACAGCGCCGGAAGGATTCAGGCAATTCTCCAAAGCCGGTTACTTTTATCCACAACCTTTACTGGACCTTTTTTTTCTTTTTTTCCTTTTTTCTCTCTCCGAGCATGCCAAAGTTGATAGAAAACGCGGTTCGGCATGGACGGGAGCAGGCGTTGAGGAGTAGGCCTTTTTTTGAGGGCCCAGAAAGTATTTTGGCAATTTTTTACTTTTTTATCCACAACCTTTACCTGCCTTTTTTTCTCTCCGAGCATGCCAAAGTTGAGAGAAAACGCCGTTTGGCATGGACGGGAGGAGGTGTGGAGGAGTAGTCCATTTTTGAATGGCAGCGGAAAGATTTTGGCAATTGTAGCGAGGTTCTTCGGACTTTTATCCACAACCTTTACCTGCCTTTTCCTCAGCGAGCATGCCAAAGTTGAGAGAAAACGCCCTTCGCCATTGACGGGACCAGACGTTGACGACTACGTCTTTCTTTTTTTCACGGCGCCTGAACGATTTGGGCAATTCTCCACAGCGCGTTTACTTTTTATCCACAACCTTTACCTGCCTTTTCCTCAGCGAGCATGCCAAAGTTGAGAGGAAAACGCCGTTTGGCATGGACAGGAGCAGGCGTTGACGACCAGGTCTTTTTTTTGGTCTTTTTTTTTCACAGCGCCGGAAGGATTCAGGCAATTCTCCAAAGCCGGTTACTTTTATCCACAACCTTTACTGGACCTTTTTTTTCTTTTTTTCCTTTTTTCTCTCTCCGAGCATGCCAAAGTTGATAGAAAACGCGGTTCGGCATGGACGGGAGCAGGCGTTGAGGAGTAGGCCTTTTTTTGAGGGCCCAGAAAGTATTTTGGCAATTTTTTACTTTTTTATCCACAACCTTTACCTGCCTTTTTTTCTCTCCGAGCATGCCAAAGTTGAGAGAAAACGCCGTTTGGCATGGACGGGAGGAGGTGTGGAGGAGTAGTCCATTTTTGAATGGCAGCGGAAAGATTTTGGCAATTGTAGCGAGGTTCTTCGGACTTTTATCCACAACCTTTACCTGCCTTTTCCTCAGCGAGCATGCCAAAGTTGAGAGAAAACGCCCTTCGCCATTGACGGGACCAGACGTTGACGACTACGTCTTTCTTTTTTTCACGGCGCCTGAACGATTTGGGCAATTCTCCACAGCGCGTTTACTTTTTATCCACAACCTTTACCTGCCTTTTCCTCAGCGAGCATGCCAAAGTTGAGAGGAAAACGCCGTTTGGCATGGACAGGAGCAGGCGTTGACGACCAGGTCTTTTTTTTGGTCTTTTTTTTTCACAGCGCCGGAAGGATTCA
>NW_027468471.1:20000-25000 GCF_041734735.1 Babylonia areolata
GAGCCCCGGCAAAGGAAGCCCGGCGAGGCGGCCGTGCGCGTTCACACTTGGACGCGCAGGCGGGAAGCTCGGCAGCCGGGCGGGTAGCCTGCGGGGAGCTGGTGGGCTCCCGAGACTCCCGTCCCCCGACTCGGGCCTCGCACGCCGAGCGGTCGCTAGCTTGCCAGTGCAAAAGACAGAAGCGCGGGGGCAGTAAAGCCAGGCGGACGGGTCGACCGTTGCCGGCTGTGCGCCGACCGGAGCGATCCGCCACGCCACGCCGCGTCCCCCACAACCAGGGTGTCGCATAAGGCGCTGCGAAGGTGGACCTTGATCCACATTGGGCAGAGCCTGAGTTGAGGCCCCCCAGCACGTGCCTGGGGACCAGGCGTTGAGGAGTAGGCCTTTTTTTGAGGGCCCAGAAAGTATTTTGGCAATTGTAGCGAGGTTTTGGAGTTTTATCCACAACCTTTACCTGCCTTTTTTTTCTTTTTTTCCTTTTTTCTCTCTCCGAGCATGCCAAAGTTGATAGAAAACGCGGTTCGGCATGGACGGGAGCAGGCGTTGAGGAGTAGGCCTTTTTTTGAGGGCCCAGAAAGTATTTTGGCAATTTTTTACTTTTTTATCCACAACCTTTACCTGCCTTTTTTTTCTTTTTTTCCTTTTTTCTCTCTCCGAGCATGCCAAAGTTGATAGAAAACGCGGTTCGGCATGGACGGGAGCAGGCGTTGAGGAGTAGGCCTTTTTTTGAGGGCCCAGAAAGTATTTTGGCAATTTTTGACTTTTTTATCCACAACCTTTACCTGCCTTTTTTTCTCTCCGAGCATGCCAAAGTTGAGAGAAAACGCCGTTTGGCATGGACGGGAGGAGGTGTGGAGGAGTAGTCCATTTTTGAATGGCAGCGGAAAGATTTTGGCAATTGTAGCGAGGTTCTTCGGACTTTTATCCACAACCTTTACCTGCCTTTTCCTCAGCGAGCATGCCAAAGTTGAGAGAAAACGCCCTTCGCCATTGACGGGACCAGACGTTGACGACTACGTCTTTCTTTTTTTCACGGCGCCTGAACGATTTGGGCAATTCTCCACAGCGCGTTTACTTTTTATCCACAACCTTTACCTGCCTTTTCCTCAGCGAGCATGCCAAAGTTGAGAGGAAAACGCCGTTTGGCATGGACAGGAGCAGGCGTTGACGACCAGGTCTTTTTTTTGGTCTTTTTTTTTCACAGCGCCGGAAGGATTCAGGCAATTCTCCAAAGCCGGTTACTTTTATCCACAACCTTTACTGGACCTTTTTTTTCTTTTTTTCCTTTTTTCTCTCTCCGAGCATGCCAAAGTTGATAGAAAACGCGGTTCGGCATGGACGGGAGCAGGCGTTGAGGAGTAGGCCTTTTTTTGAGGGCCCAGAAAGTATTTTGGCAATTTTTGACTTTTTTATCCACAACCTTTACCTGCCTTTTTTTCTCTCCGAGCATGCCAAAGTTGAGAGAAAACGCCGTTTGGCATGGACGGGAGGAGGTGTGGAGGAGTAGTCCATTTTTGAATGGCAGCGGAAAGATTTTGGCAATTGTAGCGAGGTTCTTCGGACTTTTATCCACAACCTTTACCTGCCTTTTCCTCAGCGAGCATGCCAAAGTTGAGAGAAAACGCCCTTCGCCATTGACGGGACCAGACGTTGACGACTACGTCTTTCTTTTTTTCACGGCGCCTGAACGATTTGGGCAATTCTCCACAGCGCGTTTACTTTTTATCCACAACCTTTACCTGCCTTTTCCTCAGCGAGCATGCCAAAGTTGAGAGGAAAACGCCGTTTGGCATGGACAGGAGCAGGCGTTGACGACCAGGTCTTTTTTTTGGTCTTTTTTTTTCACAGCGCCGGAAGGATTCAGGCAATTCTCCAAAGCCGGTTACTTTTATCCACAACCTTTACTGGACCTTTTTTTTCTTTTTTTCCTTTTTTCTCTCTCCGAGCATGCCAAAGTTGATAGAAAACGCGGTTCGGCATGGACGGGAGCAGGCGTTGAGGAGTAGGCCTTTTTTTGAGGGCCCAGAAAGTATTTTGGCAATTTTTGACTTTTTTATCCACAACCTTTACCTGCCTTTTTTTCTCTCCGAGCATGCCAAAGTTGAGAGAAAACGCCGTTTGGCATGGACGGGAGGAGGTGTGGAGGAGTAGTCCATTTTTGAATGGCAGCGGAAAGATTTTGGCAATTGTAGCGAGGTTCTTCGGACTTTTATCCACAACCTTTACCTGCCTTTTCCTCAGCGAGCATGCCAAAGTTGAGAGAAAACGCCCTTCGCCATTGACGGGACCAGACGTTGACGACTACGTCTTTCTTTTTTTCACGGCGCCTGAACGATTTGGGCAATTCTCCACAGCGCGTTTACTTTTTATCCACAACCTTTACCTGCCTTTTCCTCAGCGAGCATGCCAAAGTTGAGAGGAAAACGCCGTTTGGCATGGACAGGAGCAGGCGTTGACGACCAGGTCTTTTTTTTGGTCTTTTTTTTTCACAGCGCCGGAAGGATTCAGGCAATTCTCCAAAGCCGGTTACTTTTATCCACAACCTTTACTGGACCTTTTTTTTTCTTTTTTTCCTTTTTTCTCTCTCCGAGCATGCCAAAGTTGATAGAAAACGCGGTTCGGCATGGACGGGAGCAGGCGTTGAGGAGTAGGCCTTTTTTTGAGGGCCCAGAAAGTATTTTGGCAATTTTTTACTTTTTTATCCACAACCTTTACCTGCCTTTTTTTCTCTCCGAGCATGCCAAAGTTGAGAGAAAACGCCGTTTGGCATGGACGGGAGGAGGTGTGGAGGAGTAGTCCATTTTTGAATGGCAGCGGAAAGATTTTGGCAATTGTAGCGAGGTTCTTCGGACTTTTATCCACAACCTTTACCTGCCTTTTCCTCAGCGAGCATGCCAAAGTTGAGAGAAAACGCCCTTCGCCATTGACGGGACCAGACGTTGACGACTACGTCTTTCTTTTTTTCACGGCGCCTGAACGATTTGGGCAATTCTCCACAGCGCGTTTACTTTTTATCCACAACCTTTACCTGCCTTTTCCTCAGCGAGCATGCCAAAGTTGAGAGGAAAACGCCGTTTGGCATGGACAGGAGCAGGCGTTGACGACCAGGTCTTTTTTTTGGTCTTTTTTTTTCACAGCGCCGGAAGGATTCAGGCAATTCTCCAAAGCCGGTTACTTTTATCCACAACCTTTACTGGACCTTTTTTTTCTTTTTTTCCTTTTTTCTCTCTCCGAGCATGCCAAAGTTGATAGAAAACGCGGTTCGGCATGGACGGGAGCAGGCGTTGAGGAGTAGGCCTTTTTTGAGGGCCCAGAAAGTATTTTGGCAATTTTTGACTTTTTTATCCACAACCTTTACCTGCCTTTTTTTCTCTCCGAGCATGCCAAAGTTGAGAGAAAACGCCGTTTGGCATGGACGGGAGGAGGTGTGGAGGAGTAGTCCATTTTTGAATGGCAGCGGAAAGATTTTGGCAATTGTAGCGAGGTTCTTCGGACTTTTATCCACAACCTTTACCTGCCTTTTCCTCAGCGAGCATGCCAAAGTTGAGAGAAAACGCCCTTCGCCATTGACGGGACCAGACGTTGACGACTACGTCTTTCTTTTTTTCACGGCGCCTGAACGATTTGGGCAATTCTCCACAGCGCGTTTACTTTTTATCCACAACCTTTACCTGCCTTTTCCTCAGCGAGCATGCCAAAGTTGAGAGGAAAACGCCGTTTGGCATGGACAGGAGCAGGCGTTGACGACCAGGTCTTTTTTTTGGTCTTTTTTTTTCACAGCGCCGGAAGGATTCAGGCAATTCTCCAAAGCCGGTTACTTTTATCCACAACCTTTACTGGACCTTTTTTTTCTTTTTTTCCTTTTTTCTCTCTCCGAGCATGCCAAAGTTGATAGAAAACGCGGTTCGGCATGGACGGGAGCAGGCGTTGAGGAGTAGGCCTTTTTTTGAGGGCCCAGAAAGTATTTTGGCAATTTTTGACTTTTTTATCCACAACCTTTACCTGCCTTTTTTTCTCTCCGAGCATGCCAAAGTTGAGAGAAAACGCCGTTTGGCATGGACGGGAGGAGGTGTGGAGGAGTAGTCCATTTTTGAATGGCAGCGGAAAGATTTTGGCAATTGTAGCGAGGTTCTTCGGACTTTTATCCACAACCTTTACCTGCCTTTTCCTCAGCGAGCATGCCAAAGTTGAGAGAAAACGCCCTTCGCCATTGACGGGACCAGACGTTGACGACTACGTCTTTCTTTTTTTCACGGCGCCTGAACGATTTGGGCAATTCTCCACAGCGCGTTTACTTTTTATCCACAACCTTTACCTGCCTTTTCCTCAGCGAGCATGCCAAAGTTGAGAGGAAAACGCCGTTTGGCATGGACAGGAGCAGGCGTTGACGACCAGGTCTTTTTTTTGGTCTTTTTTTTTCACAGCGCCGGAAGGATTCAGGCAATTCTCCAAAGCCGGTTACTTTTATCCACAACCTTTACTGGACCTTTTTTTTCTTTTTTTCCTTTTTTCTCTCTCCGAGCATGCCAAAGTTGATAGAAAACGCGGTTCGGCATGGACGGGAGCAGGCGTTGAGGAGTAGGCCTTTTTTTGAGGGCCCAGAAAGTATTTTGGCAATTTTTGACTTTTTTATCCACAACCTTTACCTGCCTTTTTTTCTCTCCGAGCATGCCAAAGTTGAGAGAAAACGCCGTTTGGCATGGACGGGAGGAGGTGTGGAGGAGTAGTCCATTTTTGAATGGCAGCGGAAAGATTTTGGCAATTGTAGCGAGGTTCTTCGGACTTTTATCCACAACCTTTACCTGCCTTTTCCTCAGCGAGCATGCCAAAGTTGAGAGAAAACGCCCTTCGCCATTGACGGGACCAGACGTTGACGACTACGTCTTTCTTTTTTTCACGGCGCCTGAACGATTTGGGCAATTCTCCACAGCGCGTTTACTTTTTATCCACAACCTTTACCTGCCTTTTCCTCAGCGAGCATGCCAAAGTTGAGAGGAAAA
>NW_027468473.1:5000-10000 GCF_041734735.1 Babylonia areolata
CGGAGCCTCAAAAGAGTTCCGTATTGTTATTTTTCGTCACTACCTCCCCGTGCCAGGAGTGGGTAAGTTGCGCGCCTGCTGCCTTCCTTGGATGTGGTAGCCGTTTCTCATGCTCCCTCTCCGGAATCGAACCCTGATTCCCCGCTACCCGTTGCTAACATGGTAGGCAGATCACGTACCATCGTCATTTGATAGGGCAGACATTTGAAAGATGCGTCGCCGGCTCGAGGCCATGCGATCGGCACAAAGTTATCCAGAGTCACCAAAGGACGGGCAGAACCCGACTGGCTTTGAACTAATAAAAGCGCTCTTTCCCCGAGGGGTCGGAGCTGGTCGGCATGTATTAGCTCTAGAATTACCACAGTTATCCAAGTAAATTTGGATCATCTAAGGAACCTCGACTGATTTAATGAGCCATTCGCGGTTTCACCGTACGAGGGTGTGAACTTAGACATGCATGGCTTAATCTTTGAGACAAGCATATGACTACTGGCAGGATCAACCAGAATGCAACCCGTATTCTGCGTGCCCCCGGGAGACGGTTGCAGCGCCAGTTGGGACCGCTGCTCACAGAAACGAGGGCTGAGCTCTTTCCGTGGGCGGTCCGCGGCAGCACTATCAACTGAAACCACCGGACAACAGATTCAGGGCCTGAGAGTGCAACGAATCCATCGGTCTCGGCGGGAGGCGCGCCAAGAAGAAGAAGGAGGAGGAGGAGACCAGACCGGACCGGACCGGACCCCACCCTTTCTTCCTCCTCGACACCGTCTCCCGCCCGTTTCCACGTGCCGGACGACGCCCGGTTAGAGACGGGCGCGCCCTTGACGAGATGAAGCAGGCGTTACGCTTTGGGACGCCGAAGGGGCTGGGGAGCACCAACGACCGTCAGTGAGGGAGGAGAGAAAACGCTTCTCTCGACCCGTCGTCAGCGAACGCACCGAACCTTCTACGGACCGTGAGACGCCGGCCGACAAGCCGAGCCCCGGCAAAGGAAGCCCGGCGAGGCGGCCGTGCGCGTTCACACTTGGACGCGCAGGCGGGAAGCTCGGCAGCCGGGCGGGTAGCCTGCGGGGAGCTGGTGGGCTCCCGAGACTCCCGTCCCCCGACTCGGGCCTCGCACGCCGAGCGGTCGCTAGCTTGCCAGTGCAAAAGACAGAAGCGCGGGGGCAGTAAAGCCAGGCGGACGGGTCGACCGTTGCCGGCTGTGCGCCGACCGGAGCGATCCGCCACGCCACGCCGCGTCCCCCACAACCAGGGTGTCGCATAAGGCGCTGCGAAGGTGGACCTTGATCCACATTGGGCAGAGCCTGAGTTGAGGCCCCCCAGCACGTGCCTGGGGACCAGGCGTTGAGGAGTAGGCCTTTTTTTGAGGGCCCAGAAAGTATTTTGGCAATTGTAGCGAGGTTTTGGAGTTTTATCCACAACCTTTACCTGCCTTTTTTTTCTTTTTTTCCTTTTTTCTCTCTCCGAGCATGCCAAAGTTGATAGAAAACGCGGTTCGGCATGGACGGGAGCAGGCGTTGAGGAGTAGGCCTTTTTTTGAGGGCCCAGAAAGTATTTTGGCAATTTTTTACTTTTTTATCCACAACCTTTACCTGCCTTTTTTTTCTTTTTTTCCTTTTTTCTCTCTCCGAGCATGCCAAAGTTGATAGAAAACGCGGTTCGGCATGGACGGGAGCAGGCGTTGAGGAGTAGGGCCTTTTTTTGAGGGCCCAGAAAGTATTTTGGCAATTTTTTACTTTTTTATCCACAACCTTTACCTGCCTTTTTTTCTCTCCGAGCATGCCAAAGTTGAGAGAAAACGCCGTTTGGCATGGACGGGAGGAGGTGTGGAGGAGTAGTCCATTTTTGAATGGCAGCGGAAAGATTTTGGCAATTGTAGCGAGGTTCTTCGGACTTTTATCCACAACCTTTACCTGCCTTTTCCTCAGCGAGCATGCCAAAGTTGAGAGAAAACGCCCTTCGCCATTGACGGGACCAGACGTT
The DNA here is from genome assembly GCF_041734735.1 of Babylonia areolata. Classification (NCBI taxonomy): domain Eukaryota; kingdom Metazoa; phylum Mollusca; class Gastropoda; order Neogastropoda; family Buccinidae; genus Babylonia; species Babylonia areolata. The sequence continues at coordinate 6,987 of NW_027468473.1, forward strand.
GACGACTACGTCTTTCTTTTTTTCACGGCGCCTGAACGATTTGGGCAATTCTCCACAGCGCGTTTACTTTTTATCCACAACCTTTACCTGCCTTTTCCTCAGCGAGCATGCCAAAGTTGAGAGGAAAACGCCGTTTGGCATGGACAGGAGCAGGCGTTGACGACCAGGTCTTTTTTTTGGTCTTTTTTTTTCACAGCGCCGGAAGGATTCAGGCAATTCTCCAAAGCCGGTTACTTTTATCCACAACCTTTACTGGACCTTTTTTTCTTTTTTTTCCTTTTTTCTCTCTCCGAGCATGCCAAAGTTGATAGAAAACGCGGTTCGGCATGGACGGGAGCAGGCGTTGAGGAGTAGGCCTTTTTTTGAGGGCCCAGAAAGTATTTTGGCAATTTTTGACTTTTTTATCCACAACCTTTACCTGCCTTTTTTTCTCTCCGAGCATGCCAAAGTTGAGAGAAAACGCCGTTTGGCATGGACGGGAGGAGGTGTGGAGGAGTAGTCCATTTTTGAATGGCAGCGGAAAGATTTTGGCAATTGTAGCGAGGTTCTTCGGACTTTTATCCACAACCTTTACCTGCCTTTTCCTCAGCGAGCATGCCAAAGTTGAGAGAAAACGCCCTTCGCCATTGACGGGACCAGACGTTGACGACTACGTCTTTCTTTTTTTCACGGCGCCTGAACGATTTGGGCAATTCTCCACAGCGCGTTTACTTTTTATCCACAACCTTTACCTGCCTTTTCCTCAGCGAGCATGCCAAAGTTGAGAGGAAAACGCCGTTTGGCATGGACAGGAGCAGGCGTTGACGACCAGGTCTTTTTTTTGGTCTTTTTTTTTCACAGCGCCGGAAGGATTCAGGCAATTCTCCAAAGCCGGTTACTTTTATCCACAACCTTTACTGGACCTTTTTTTTCTTTTTTTCCTTTTTTCTCTCTCCGAGCATGCCAAAGTTGATAGAAAACGCGGTTCGGCATGGACGGGAGCAGGCGTTGAGGAGTAGGGCCTTTTTTTGAGGGCCCAGAAAGTATTTTGGCAATTTTTGACTTTTTTATCCACAACCTTTACCTGCCTTTTTTTCTCTCCGAGCATGCCAAAGTTGAGAGAAAACGCCGTTTGGCATGGACGGGAGGAGGTGTGGAGGAGTAGTCCATTTTTGAATGGCAGCGGAAAGATTTTGGCAATTGTAGCGAGGTTCTTCGGACTTTTATCCACAACCTTTACCTGCCTTTTCCTCAGCGAGCATGCCAAAGTTGAGAGAAAACGCCCTTCGCCATTGACGGGACCAGACGTTGACGACTACGTCTTTCTTTTTTTCACGGCGCCTGAACGATTTGGGCAATTCTCCACAGCGCGTTTACTTTTTATCCACAACCTTTACCTGCCTTTTCCTCAGCGAGCATGCCAAAGTTGAGAGGAAAACGCCGTTTTGGCATGGACAGGAGCAGGCGTTGACGACCAGGTCTTTTTTTTGGTCTTTTTTTTTCACAGCGCCGGAAGGATTCAGGCAATTCTCCAAAGCCGGTTACTTTTATCCACAACCTTTACTGGACCTTTTTTTTCTTTTTTTCCTTTTTTCTCTCTCCGAGCATGCCAAAGTTGATAGAAAACGCGGTTCGGCATGGACGGAGCAGGCGTTGAGGAGTAGGCCTTTTTTTGAGGGCCCAGAAAGTATTTTGGCAATTTTTGACTTTTTATCCACAACCTTTACCTGCCTTTTTTTCTCTCCGAGCATGCCAAAGTTGAGAGAAAACGCCGTTTGGCATGGACGGGAGGAGGTGTGGAGGAGTAGTCCATTTTTGAATGGCAGCGGAAAGATTTTGGCAATTGTAGCGAGGTTCTTCGGACTTTTATCCACAACCTTTACCTGCCTTTTCCTCAGCGAGCATGCCAAAGTTGAGAGAAAACGCCCTTCGCCATTGACGGGACCAGACGTTGACGACTACGTCTTTCTTTTTTTCACGGCGCCTGAACGATTTGGGCAATTCTCCACAGCGCGTTTACTTTTTATCCACAACCTTTACCTGCCTTTTCCTCAGCGAGCATGCCAAAGTTGAGAGGAAAACGCCGTTTGGCATGGACAGGAGCAGGCGTTGACGACCAGGTCTTTTTTTTGGTCTTTTTTTTTCACAGCGCCGGAAGGATTCAGGCAATTCTCCAAAGCCGGTTACTTTTATCCACAACCTTTACTGGACCTTTTTTTTCTTTTTTTCCTTTTTTCTCTCTCCGAGCATGCCAAAGTTGATAGAAAACGCGGTTCGGCATGGACGGGAGCAGGCGTTGAGGAGTAGGCCTTTTTTTGAGGGCCCAGAAAGTATTTTGGCAATTTTTGACTTTTTTATCCACAACCTTTACCTGCCTTTTTTTCTCTCCGAGCATGCCAAAGTTGAGAGAAAACGCCGTTTGGCATGGACGGGAGGAGGTGTGGAGGAGTAGTCCATTTTTGAATGGCAGCGGAAAGATTTTGGCAATTGTAGCGAGGTTCTTCGGACTTTTATCCACAACCTTTACCGCCTTTCCTCAGCGAGCATGCCAAAGTTGAGAGAAACGCCCTTCGCCATTGACGGGACCAGACGTTGACGACTACGTCTTTCTTTTTTTCACGGCGCCTGAACGATTTGGGCAATTCTCCACAGCGCGTTTACTTTTTATCCACAACCTTTACCTGCCTTTTCCTCAGCGAGCATGCCAAAGTTGAGAGAAAACGCCGTTTGGCATGGACAGGAGCAGGCGTTGACGACCAGGTCTTTTTTTTGGTCTTTTTTTTTCACAGCGCCGGGAAGGATTCAGGCAATTCTCCAAAGCCGGTTACTTTTATCCACAACCTTTACTGGACTTTTTTTTCTTTTTTTCCTTTTTTCTCTCTCGAGCATGCCAAAGTTGATAGAAAACGCGGTTCGGCATGGACGGGAGCAGGCGTTGAGGAGTAGGCCTTTTTTTGAGGGCCCAGAAAGTATTTTGGCAATTTTTTACTTTTTTATCCACAACCTTTACCTGCCTTTTTTCTCTCCGAGCATGC
>NW_027468473.1:20000-25000 GCF_041734735.1 Babylonia areolata
AGCGGAAAGATTTTGGCAATTGTAGCGAGGTTCTTCGGACTTTTATCCACAACCTTTACCTGCCTTTTCCTCAGCGAGCATGCCAAAGTTGAGAGAAAACGCCCTTCGCCATTGACGGGACCAGACGTTGACGACTACGTCTTTCTTTTTTTCACGGCGCCTGAACGATTTGGGCAATTCTCCACAGCGCGTTTACTTTTTATCCACAACCTTTACCTGCCTTTTCCTCAGCGAGCATGCCAAAGTTGAGAGGAAAACGCCGTTTGGCATGGACAGGAGCAGGCGTTGACGACCAGGTCTTTTTTTTGGTCTTTTTTTTTCACAGCGCCGGAAGGATTCAGGCAATTCTCCAAAGCCGGTTACTTTTATCCACAACCTTTACTGGACCTTTTTTTTCTTTTTTTCCTTTTTTCTCTCTCCGAGCATGCCAAAGTTGATAGAAAACGCGGTTCGGCATGGACGGGAGCAGGCGTTGAGGAGTAGGCCTTTTTTTGAGGGCCCAGAAAGTATTTTGGCAATTTTTGACTTTTTTATCCACAACCTTTACCTGCCTTTTTTTCTCTCCGAGCATGCCAAAGTTGAGAGAAAACGCCGTTTGGCATGGACGGGAGGAGGTGTGGAGGAGTAGTCCATTTTTGAATGGCAGCGGAAAGATTTTGGCAATTGTAGCGAGGTTCTTCGGACTTTTATCCACAACCTTTACCTGCCTTTTCCTCAGCGAGCATGCCAAAGTTGAGAGAAAACGCCCTTCGCCATTGACGGGACCAGACGTTGACGACTACGTCTTTCTTTTTTTCACGGCGCCTGAACGATTTGGGCAATTCTCCACAGCGCGTTTACTTTTTATCCACAACCTTTACCTGCCTTTTCCTCAGCGAGCATGCCAAAGTTGAGAGGAAAACGCCGTTTGGCATGGACAGGAGCAGGCGTTGACGACCAGGTCTTTTTTTTGGTCTTTTTTTTTCACAGCGCCGGAAGGATTCAGGCAATTCTCCAAAGCCGGTTACTTTTATCCACAACCTTTACTGGACCTTTTTTTTCTTTTTTTCCTTTTTTCTCTCTCCGAGCATGCCAAAGTTGATAGAAAACGCGGTTCGGCATGGACGGGAGCAGGCGTTGAGGAGTAGGCCTTTTTTTGAGGGCCCAGAAAGTATTTTGGCAATTTTTGACTTTTTTATCCACAACCTTTACCTGCCTTTTTTTCTCTCCGAGCATGCCAAAGTTGAGAGAAAACGCCGTTTGGCATGGACGGGAGGAGGTGTGGAGGAGTAGTCCATTTTTGAATGGCAGCGGAAAGATTTTGGCAATTGTAGCGAGGTTCTTCGGACTTTTATCCACAACCTTTACCTGCCTTTTCCTCAGCGAGCATGCCAAAGTTGAGAGAAAACGCCCTTCGCCATTGACGGGACCAGACGTTGACGACTACGTCTTTCTTTTTTTCACGGCGCCTGAACGATTTGGGCAATTCTCCACAGCGCGTTTACTTTTTATCCACAACCTTTACCTGCCTTTTCCTCAGCGAGCATGCCAAAGTTGAGAGGAAAACGCCGTTTGGCATGGACAGGAGCAGGCGTTGACGACCAGGTCTTTTTTTTGGTCTTTTTTTTTCACAGCGCCGGAAGGATTCAGGCAATTCTCCAAAGCCGGTTACTTTTATCCACAACCTTTACTGGACCTTTTTTTTCTTTTTTTCCTTTTTTCTCTCTCCGAGCATGCCAAAGTTGATAGAAAACGCGGTTCGGCATGGACGGGAGCAGGCGTTGAGGAGTAGGCCTTTTTTTGAGGGCCCAGAAAGTATTTTGGCAATTTTTTACTTTTTTATCCACAACCTTTACCTGCCTTTTTTTCTCTCCGAGCATGCCAAAGTTGAGAGAAAACGCCGTTTGGCATGGACGGGAGGAGGTGTGGAGGAGTAGTCCATTTTTGAATGGCAGCGGAAAGATTTTGGCAATTGTAGCGAGGTTCTTCGGACTTTTATCCACAACCTTTACCTGCCTTTTCCTCAGCGAGCATGCCAAAGTTGAGAGAAAACGCCCTTCGCCATTGACGGGACCAGACGTTGACGACTACGTCTTTCTTTTTTTCACGGCGCCTGAACGATTTGGGCAATTCTCCACAGCGCGTTTACTTTTTATCCACAACCTTTACCTGCCTTTTCCTCAGCGAGCATGCCAAAGTTGAGAGGAAAACGCCGTTTGGCATGGACAGGAGCAGGCGTTGACGACCAGGTCTTTTTTTTGGTCTTTTTTTTTCACAGCGCCGGAAGGATTCAGGCAATTCTCCAAAGCCGGTTACTTTTATCCACAACCTTTACTGGACCTTTTTTTTCTTTTTTTCCTTTTTTCTCTCTCCGAGCATGCCAAAGTTGATAGAAAACGCGGTTCGGCATGGACGGGAGCAGGCGTTGAGGAGTAGGCCTTTTTTTGAGGGCCCAGAAAGTATTTTGGCAATTTTTTACTTTTTTATCCACAACCTTTACCTGCCTTTTTTTCTCTCCGAGCATGCCAAAGTTGAGAGAAAACGCCGTTTGGCATGGACGGGAGGAGGTGTGGAGGAGTAGTCCATTTTTGAATGGCAGCGGAAAGATTTTGGCAATTGTAGCGAGGTTCTTCGGACTTTTATCCACAACCTTTACCTGCCTTTTCCTCAGCGAGCATGCCAAAGTTGAGAGAAAACGCCCTTCGCCATTGACGGGACCAGACGTTGACGACTACGTCTTTCTTTTTTTCACGGCGCCTGAACGATTTGGGCAATTCTCCACAGCGCGTTTACTTTTTATCCACAACCTTTACCTGCCTTTTCCTCAGCGAGCATGCCAAAGTTGAGAGGAAAACGCCGTTTGGCATGGACAGGAGCAGGCGTTGACGACCAGGTCTTTTTTTTGGTCTTTTTTTTTCACAGCGCCGGAAGGATTCAGGCAATTCTCCAAAGCCGGTTACTTTTATCCACAACCTTTACTGGACCTTTTTTTTCTTTTTTTCCTTTTTTCTCTCTCCGAGCATGCCAAAGTTGATAGAAAACGCGGTTCGGCATGGACGGGAGCAGGCGTTGAGGAGTAGGCCTTTTTTTGAGGGCCCAGAAAGTATTTTGGCAATTTTTTACTTTTTTATCCACAACCTTTACCTGCCTTTTTTTCTCTCCGAGCATGCCAAAGTTGAGAGAAAACGCCGTTTGGCATGGACGGGAGGAGGTGTGGAGGAGTAGTCCATTTTTGAATGGCAGCGGAAAGATTTTGGCAATTGTAGCGAGGTTCTTCGGACTTTTATCCACAACCTTTACCTGCCTTTTCCTCAGCGAGCATGCCAAAGTTGAGAGAAAACGCCCTTCGCCATTGACGGGACCAGACGTTGACGACTACGTCTTTCTTTTTTTCACGGCGCCTGAACGATTTGGGCAATTCTCCACAGCGCGTTTACTTTTTATCCACAACCTTTACCTGCCTTTTCCTCAGCGAGCATGCCAAAGTTGAGAGGAAAACGCCGTTTGGCATGGACAGGAGCAGGCGTTGACGACCAGGTCTTTTTTTTGGTCTTTTTTTTTCACAGCGCCGGAAGGATTCAGGCAATTCTCCAAAGCCGGTTACTTTTATCCACAACCTTTACTGGACCTTTTTTTTCTTTTTTTCCTTTTTTCTCTCTCCGAGCATGCCAAAGTTGATAGAAAACGCGGTTCGGCATGGACGGGAGCAGGCGTTGAGGAGTAGGCCTTTTTTTGAGGGCCCAGAAAGTATTTTGGCAATTTTTTACTTTTTTATCCACAACCTTTACCTGCCTTTTTTTCTCTCCGAGCATGCCAAAGTTGAGAGAAAACGCCGTTTGGCATGGACGGGAGGAGGTGTGGAGGAGTAGTCCATTTTTGAATGGCAGCGGAAAGATTTTGGCAATTGTAGCGAGGTTCTTCGGACTTTTATCCACAACCTTTACCTGCCTTTTCCTCAGCGAGCATGCCAAAGTTGAGAGAAAACGCCCTTCGCCATTGACGGGACCAGACGTTGACGACTACGTCTTTCTTTTTTTCACGGCGCCTGAACGATTTGGGCAATTCTCCACAGCGCGTTTACTTTTTATCCACAACCTTTACCTGCCTTTTCCTCAGCGAGCATGCCAAAGTTGAGAGGAAAACGCCGTTTGGCATGGACAGGAGCAGGCGTTGACGACCAGGTCTTTTTTTTGGTCTTTTTTTTTCACAGCGCCGGAAGGATTCAGGCAATTCTCCAAAGCCGGTTACTTTTATCCACAACCTTTACTGGACCTTTTTTTTCTTTTTTTCCTTTTTTCTCTCTCCGAGCATGCCAAAGTTGATAGAAAACGCGGTTCGGCATGGACGGGAGCAGGCGTTGAGGAGTAGGCCTTTTTTTGAGGGCCCAGAAAGTATTTTGGCAATTTTTTACTTTTTTATCCACAACCTTTACCTGCCTTTTTTTCTCTCCGAGCATGCCAAAGTTGAGAGAAAACGCCGTTTGGCATGGACGGGAGGAGGTGTGGAGGAGTAGTCCATTTTTGAATGGCAGCGGAAAGATTTTGGCAATTGTAGCGAGGTTCTTCGGACTTTTATCCACAACCTTTACCTGCCTTTTCCTCAGCGAGCATGCCAAAGTTGAGAGAAAACGCCCTTCGCCATTGACGGGACCAGACGTTGACGACTACGTCTTTCTTTTTTTCACGGCGCCTGAACGATTTGGGCAATTCTCCACAGCGCGTTTACTTTTTATCCACAACCTTTACCTGCCTTTTCCTCAGCGAGCATGCCAAAGTTGAGAGGAAAACGCCGTTTGGCATGGACAGGAGCAGGCGTTGACGACCAGGTCTTTTTTTTGGTCTTTTTTTTTCACAGCGCCGGAAGGATTCAGGCAATTCTCCAAAGCCGGTTACTTTTATCCACAACCTTTACTGGACCTTTTTTTTCTTTTTTTCCTTTTTTCTCTCTCCGAGCATGCCAAAGTTGATAGAAAACGCGGTTCGGCATGGACGGGAGCAGGCGTTGAGGAGTAGGCCTTTTTT
>NW_027468474.1:0-17500 GCF_041734735.1 Babylonia areolata
GATATGGATACTTATATAGCGCCTATCCTCGACTGAGTGATATGGATACTTGTATAGCGCCTATCCCCGATTGAGTGATATGGATACTTATATAGCGCCTATCCTCGGTCGGAGACCCAAGCTCTAAGCGCAGTGCAGTGACTGAACCAAAACAATCAAAACATACTTTCTTTCTTCTTTCTTTCTTCTTTCTTTCTTTGGCGTTCGACAGCTATGCAGCCAGGGTCGAAGTCCGAGGGATGCTACAAACTCGCACGTCCGGCGAAGATCGGCTACCGTCCGTTCCCCAGAGCTTGGTGTTGAGGTCCGCATCCCCAGGCCAAGACTCAATGCTGCCGCCGTCTTCTCATACAGGGGACAGTCTTGGAGAATATGGGCTGGGGTCTGGTCAGCCTGGCGGACAGGGGGGATGTGGCTGCCACTCCAGTCCTCTTCAGGTGTGCTCTCGGAGGCCGCAGTGTCCTGTGCGAAGGCGGTCGATGGTAGCCTGGTGTCTCATCAAAACATGCAAACTAAAAGAAAAAAAACCAACAGCAACAAAAAGACTATCGTGGCATTAGTTTCAGTTTCTCAAGGCGGCCGTCACTGCGTTCGGACAAATCCATATTCATTATACGCTACATCACTGACATCTGCTAGGCAGATGCCTGACCAGCCAGCATACCCCCAACGCGCTTTTAGCCAGGCCTTATATATTCGTGTACATATCAGAGTGGTTTTCCTTTTTCTTTTCTTTTTCTTTTTACATCATTTTGCCAGAGGACAACACTCTCGTTCCCATGGGTTCTTTTTTTCTGTGCGCCAAGTGCGTGCTGCACGCGGGACCTCGTTTTTTTTACTCGTTTCATCCGAAAGAATAAACGCTCAGTTTGATTTTCCACTGAGTCAAACTTGAGGGAGAAAGGGCGAGAGCGGGATTCGAACCCAGGTCTTCATGGACTCTATGTACTGGCTAAGCGTTTTAACCATTCTGCCACCTTCCTCCTTATTGATAACTACTAATAACGATTGTGAGGATGAGAAGAAGAAGAAGAAGAAAACGAAGATGTGACTGCTTTCCAGCGATTGTAACCTGACTGAATGACACAGGAAATGAATGATGTGAAACGATGGACAGCCGGCAGGCGGTTCTTTCCTGGCAGGCAAAATAACAACAACGTTAAAGAAGAAATGGAGGAGGAGGAGGATAAAAAGATGATGATGTGTATGTGTGCGCATAATTGAAGCTTAGTATTAGAGACAGAGAGAGAGAGAGAGAGCCTCGGAGAGAGAGAGAGAGAGAGAGAGAGAGATAGGTGCGTTTGTGTGTGTGTGTGTGTGTGTGTGTGTGTGTTTCTTTATTTATTGTCTTATCTTATTTATGTATGTATTTATTAATGGAAACACACACGAACCAGAAAAACACGGACTTTGCTTTCGGGCAAAAACCTGCTTATGTGAGGCAGGTGGAGGGGGGGGGGGGGGCGCTTTTCAGAACTGTCCAGAGAAAATCCTTGAAGCTGGGCCAAAGTGGTATGTGACTCGTGCATGCAACCTTTCGATTATCTTCCAGACCTCGCTGCGTCCATTTTCTCGAATAAAAAGTCAAGCGTTTGTGCGCAGGAAGGAAAAGGGACAGGGGGGAAAAGGAAAAGAAAAGAACCCCCGAAAACGGAGTATGGCTGCCTACATGGCGGGCTAAAAACGGTTATACACGTAAAAGCCCACTCGTGTACATGCGAGTGAACGTGGGGGGTGCAGCCCACGAACGAAGAAGAAAAGAAAGTTGAGAGGGTATTACCGAGACGGGCACGATGGCCGAGCGGTTAGAGAGCATTGGACTTTCAATCTGAGGGACCTGGGTTCGAATCTCTGGGGAGGTTTCGCCTGGTGGGTTAATTATTAAAAGGGTGGGAATTTTTTTTTTTTTTTTCGATCTCCCAAGTCAGCATTAAGTGTAGATGTATTGGGTGTCGGAACCCCCTTCGTGTGTGTGTGTGTGTGTGTGTGTGTGTGTGTGTGTGTGTGTAGGTGGCTAGGTAGGTGTATGTATTAGAATATGTATGTAATGTGTGTGTTTGCGTATGTACATACGCATGTGTGTATGCATGGTAGCCAGTCGTATCCAACTCTGACCATCAGAACAGCACACTGCTGTCCCGATCATCAGGGCTTAGAATTTGATTGCAGTGGCGAGTGTCTTGCCTCAAGTTACATCCCCACTCTCTCGGCCAAGAGGCTTCACTAGGACAGTCAGCGTAATGTCATGCCCAAGTTAAATCCCCACTCTCTCGGCCAAGAGGCTTCACTAGGACAGTGAGCGTAATGTCATGCCCCAAGTTACATCCCCACTCTCTCGGCCAGTAGGCTGCACTGGGACAGTGAGCGTAATGTCATGCCCCAAGTTACATCCCCACACTCTCGGTCAAGAGGATCTACTAGGACAGTGAGCGTAATGTCATGCCCAAGTTAAATCCCCACTCTCTCGGCCAAGAGGCTTCACTAGGACAGTGAGCGTAATGTCATGCCCCAAGTTAAATCCCCACTCTCTCGGCCAAGAGGCTTCACTAGGACAGTCAGCGTAATGTCATGCCCAAGTTAAATCCCCACTCTCTCGGCCAAGACGGCTCCAGGACAGTCGGCGTGTGAACAGTATGCACATGCGAAACATCAATTTTAATACATACATGCACGTTTAAAGATCCTGTAATCCATGTCAATGCTCTGATGCCGGTGGGCGACAGAAACACGAACGTAGCCAGAATGATCAACCCCTTTATGGCTGCCCACAACAGCGAGGTAGAAAAGAGAGAGAGAGAAAGGGAAAAAAGTCATACACGCAAAACCTCACTTGTACATGCAGAGTGAACGTCAGTGAGAGTCGATGTTGCCCACGGAACGGCACAGGAAGACAAACCGAAGGAATTGCCGTATGTCGTGTTTCCAGAGGTTCTGTTCCGTGGCATTTTCAGGGCTGTGTGTGCTTTTTTCCTCCTTTTTTTATTTTTTTTATATTTTTTTTTACATGTATTCATGAGGCGAAGAAGGATGTTTAGTTCTGCCACAAAGCTGTTGAGTGCATGCACGTTTGGGGGTGGGGAGGGGGTGGGTGGGGGAGGAGGGAGAGGGGGTGGGTGGGGGAGGAGGGAGAGGGGGGGGGGGGGGGGAGATGCGGGGGTGGGGGGTGGTGGTGGCTGGGGTAGTAGGACGCACGCACAGAATGCACAACTCGCACTCAATCATTGTCACCGACTGCTTTCTTCTCTCTCTCTCTCTCTCTCTCTCTGTCTCTCTCTCTCTCTCTCTCTGTGGAAAATTGTGCTGCACGCGAACGCTCGATCTTACTTTCTCTGTCTCTGTCTCTGTCTATGTGTGTGTGTCTCTCTCTCTTCGTCTTGCTGCTCTCTGTGTATCTCTTGTTTCTCTATCTGTTTCTGTTTGCCTGTCTGTCTGTCTGTCTTTGTCTGTCTGTCTGTCTCTCTTACAGTCCAATATCATCATCTTAGATGAACAGACTATGAATAAATAAACGAATATCTCTCTCCCTCTACCCCCTCTCCCTCTCTCTGTCTCTCTCTCCCTCCCTCTATGTGTGTGTGTGTGTGTGTGTGTGTGTGTGTGTGTGTGTGTGTTTTCCTTGCTCATATCAACAAAGGAAACCATTGTAAAAACAGTTCGCTATAATTAATCATTCCTGTATCAGGCAATTGAAATCCGCAGTTGGATATGTCGTTAACTGTGTGTCTCCTTTGTGTGTATGCATTGCTAAATGCCTGTAGTTAGGTGTTTTTCTGTTCCACATTGTTCTGAAGAAAGTGATAATTTTGTGTTTGTTCACTGTACCCCCTTCGTCAGGTGCCACGGCCTTTATTCATTTTTTTTTAACTCACTCAGTACGGCCAGTCCTCTCTTCTCCTCTACACAGACCCCTCGGATGTCCAGTGGGTGTCTGAATGACCCAACCTTTAGCTTCCGTCGTCAGAATTGTGGTATTCTTTGTCGACATTCACCTCTTCGGTGTAAGAGCCTTCCGCTTGCAATATTTTGATGATGGTAATTGGGGTGAAACGCTGTTAACGTCGTCTCTTTCGCCGTTCGTATGGAGAGAGTTAAAAATGACGTTCGTTCTCTCTCTCTCTCTCTCTCTCTCTCTCTCTCTCTGTGTGTGTGTGTGTGTGTGTGTGTGTGTGTGCGTGTGTCTGTCTGGCTGGCTGGCTGCCCGGCTGGCTGGCTGGTTGGTTTCCCATCTCTCTGTCTCTGTCTTTCTACTACATAATAAAATTACAACCTCTCTGTGTGTGTGTGTGTGTGTGTGTGTGTGTCTCAGCCACTTTCACAATCTCAAAATAAACAGTGTGTCCGTCCCAAACACTGTCCAGAACCCAATGCCCCTGATCACACACGTTGCTACGAAGTGTAAGAGCTGAGTTCAACGACCAACCCTTCCCCACCCCCGACCATACCCCCCATCCATACCTCCGGCCCACCCCCACCCCCAGCCATCGGGTTTGTACCCATTATTATGTGCATTTCTTGCCATCTTATTCCCAGTGTGATGTCATGTAACTAGTGGGCGGACATCTTTTTTTTACTCCCTCACGACCACCCCACGCTTCCCCTAGCCTCCCCGACTTTTATTTCTTTATTTTATTTATTCATCAGTTTTGGTCGTGTTGTTCAGAGCTGGGGTCTTGGTGTTGTGGAGGTTTTTGTCAGTTGCTGGAAGGAGTTTAGTCATGGACATGTGTGTGGCCCGGTGACGGAGAGTTCTGTTCATGATAGTAGAACCAGTAGTATAAGAGATGGGGGTTCTATATACAACTTTTTTGGGCGTATTAGCTTGTGTTAAGGCCCTCAAGCATAAAAAAATTTAGTCAAAACCTGTGTATGTTGGAGTAATTTGACCCTCAAGCATAAAAAAAAAATATATAGTTAAAACAAGTTATATGTGTATGGAGAGCCAAATCACAAGATAAAAAAAAAAAAATGGTTGGATATGTGTATGGGGGAGCGAAACGGTCATGGGGGTTCTATATACAACCGACCCCAGCCCAAAACCGCGCAATACCGCCCTCAAGCATAAAAAAAAATCTAGTTAAAACCAGTTATAACCAGTTATGTGTATGGGGAGCGAAACGGTCACCCCGTTCCCCGTGTGTGTGTGCTGGCAAGCGACCGCACGGCGTGTGTAGTGGGAACGGGAGAGTGGTCCCGCGCACAGCCTGCCTCCGCGTATCTTCCCACCCGCGCGCGAAGATTGTGATCACCCTATTAGAGAAAAGATTATATTGTATATATAGAAAAAATAATGCCTTTTCCACATAACATTTGTGAGTACCCCCAAGTTAAAACAAATAGAGTATGCGGTCGAGCTTGCATGGGGCTCTATTGTAAAGATCATATTAAATGTCATAGAAAAGGAATGTCACTTCCAGTACTTTGTATAAAATGCAACCTTTATGTACGTACGAAGTATGTTATTTGTTGTAAATGTAAGCATAAAAAAGAGAAGCCTCCTCCCATGGAGAAAAAGATTGATCCTATACCCGATTGTGGAGAACATTCAAGCGACTCTGAGGGTTATATTTCTGATGATGATGATGACGATGATGAAATTGACCCTTTTGAAACTTATTCAAGAGGGTATATTCCACCCTTTGGTGGAGTAATCATTGGATTCAGAGATTGATCAACTTGTAAAAAAAAATCCTATTAGAGAAAAAAATATAATAGTATATATAGAGAGAAAAATGGTGCAACGATATTCTGAAAAATATTACCGTGATCTCGCTTCAAGAAAAGAGATTCCTAATCATGAATCTATGAATAAAACTGAGTTGATTAAAGCACTGGGGTTTGATGCTTTGGAGGGGGAGACCAATGCTACGCTTAAAGATATTGCACGAAAGCTCAAAATTCGTGGTTTTAGTAGAATGAAAAAAGATGAACTTATTAAAAATATACGTCAACTACAACATAAAGCTGAATCCACGGAGGAGTTTGGTAGTATTATTAAAAATTATAAACTTGCGGCTCTTCCAAATGAAATAGATCCGCTTTCGTTTATGATGAGTAAAGTGGACACTATTAACCAAAGAGCTATTCCACTGACCAAACAAAATATTGTTTTAACGGTGGAGTTTGGTCAAATTAAAAATAATGATACTACTGTAGCTGTATTTCGATCGGAATATCAAAGTATTATTGATGTTGTTGATGATCAAGATATTGAAAAACAAATAAAACAGATTTTGTTAAAAATAGAAAATTTTACAAATGAAGGTTCAGGATGGTTCATTAAAAGAATCTTTAGTTTATGGGTGAATAGAGTTTCTATTACATCTCCAGGATCCTTTATTGAATCACCACAGTGGTTAAAAAATAAAAGAGCTGTGATTAATATTAAAAATAAAGATGATCAATGTATAAGACATTGTTTACGTGCACACAAGTTTCCAGCAAAAGCGAATTCTAATTTAACTTATTCCTATCCTTCTGATGATGGGTTTAATTTTGAAAATATTGACTTTCCTACACCAATAAAACAAATTACAAGGATCGAGACTCAAAATAATATTGCTATTAATGTATACTATTTAAAAAATAAAACGATTGAACGCGCAAGAATATCAAAACAACCCACCAACATGGAGCGTATTAAACTTCTTATTATAGAAAATGAAAATGGTGGACAACATTATACTTATATTAAGAATTTTAACAGACTACTGAGTAATACAAACAAACACAAAGCAGCCATGTACTTTTGTGAGTATTGCTTGACAGGTACAACATCATCAGAACTTTTAGAAGAACATATTAAGCGATGCGCGCAGATCAACCACAAGAACTATTCTCGCGTTGAGATGCCATCGGAGAAGACAAAAATGATCAAATTTACCAATTTTCAAAAACAAATGCAAGTTAGTGATGTGATATATGCTGATTTTGAGGCGATTTGTAAAGAAATAAAAGACGATTCCCATTCGAATAAGACCATCAAAGAAAGCGAACACATCATCTCGTCATACGGGTTTGTGCATGTTAGGTCTGATGGAAGGGCATACAAACCGCAACTATTTCGTGGTGAGAATGCGGTCAGTCATTTTCTCGAAAAACTTCAAAGAATATATTATCATACTGTCAAGGAATTGAAAAAACCAGTTCCAATAAAGATGACCAAAAAAGATAACGAATCGTTTGAAAACGAACGAGTTTGTTGGATATGTAGAGGGGAACTACCCGCAAATGATAAAGTAAGAGATCATGACCATATCACAGGGAACTATAGAGGTGCCGCGCATGCATCGTGTAATCTTAAATTGAGAATAAAACCCGACGAATTTGTGTTGTCGATATTATTTCACAACCTCAAAGGTTACGACTCTCACGCGATCATTTCGGAGCTCGCGAACAAAGGTGGTGGTAGAATTACGTGTATCGCGAATAATAAAGAGAAGTACATCACATTCAGTTGGGGAAGGTTGAAGTTTTTAGATAGTTTCGCATTCTTGAGTTCGAGTCTCGACCAGCTTGCGAAGAACCTTCCGGATGATAAGAAGTTTTTAACGCGCAAACATTTCACAGATGAGGAGGAGTTCAAGCTCGTTACGAGAAAAGGAGTCTTTCCGTACGAATATATTACCGATTGGAGTAAATACGAAGATACGAAACTACCAAAGAAAAGTCATTTCTTTAGTAAACTTAACAACACGGATATATCAGAAAGTGACCACAAGCATGCCAAGAATGTGTGGAAGAAGTTTAAATGTAAGAATCTAGGTGATTATAACGATCTGTACTTAGTCACTGATGTGTTGTTACTTGCCGATGTGTTCCAGAATTTTAGAAATACGTGTTTGCGAACTCATAATCTCGATCCTGTTCATTATTACACGCTTCCCGGAATGTCTTGGGATGCTTTACTCAAGAGTACGGGAATAGAACTCGAACTGTTGACGGATATCGAACAATATAACATGATAGAGGCGGGAATACGCGGTGGAATCAGTATGACTGTAAGAAGATACGCGGAGGCTAATAACAAGTATATGAAAGATTACAGACCTGAAAAAACGGATTCGTATATCATGTATCTCGACGCGAACAACTTGTATGGTTGGGCGATGTTACAAGCTTTACCCACGGGTGGATTTATCTGGGATAACGATGCTAATCTCGAAAAGATTCTAAATCACCCTGACGATGATGAGACGGGATATATTGTGGAGTGTGATATCGAGTACCCTGAGGAATTACACGACGAACATAACGATTATCCCCTAGCTCCTGAGAAAATAGAAATAAAACTCGAAAACCTCTCACCCTATCAACGACGCCTTCGTGAAAAACTCGAGATGCGCGGAAAGGAAACGAGAAAATTAGTTCCGAATCTATGGAATAAGGTTGGTTATGTCGTTCACTATAGAAATCTCAAGCTATACACGCAACTTGGCATGAAAGTAACTAAAATCACAAAAGTGTTAAAGTTTAATCAAAGTCCCTGGATGGCGCCCTATATAATGATGAACACCAAACTGAGACAAGCCGCTACTAACGATGCCGATAAAGATCTGTATAAATTAATGAACAACTCGGTATTTGGTAAAACTATGGAAAATATCAGAATGAGAACGAATATCAAATTATTCAAGTTAGATGAAGAGGACAAGGCACGCAAACTAATAAACAAACCGGCTTATGTCGATCATATGATCATCAACGAGAAACTTCTAGCGATTCACTACAAAAAAAATAAGCTTGTGCTCAATAAACCTATCTATATCGGGATGGCCATTCTCGACCTATCAAAGTATCTCATGTATGATTTGTATTACAACCACTACAAGAAAAAATATGGATGCAGGTTGTTATATACTGATACCGATTCATTCATTCTCCACGTAGAATGCGAGGATTTTATCGCTTGTATGGATGATAATGTACATGACCGCAGTAATTTTCCAAAAGATCATCCATTGTATGATAAATCGATAGAGAAAGTGCCAGGATACATGAAAAGTGAGCTCGGATGTAAACCGATCCGACAATTCTGCGGCTTGCGCTCAAAGATGTATTCGGTTGTAGCGGATGATGGATCAGTTATCAAGAAAGCCAAGGGCATAAAAAAATGTGTGGTGGAGGATGAAATTGAACCCGATATGTATAAGGAGTGTATTGATCGATCTGTTCAATTTACTAATAGTATGAGAACGTTCAGATCGTATAAGCACAAGATGTACACGATCAAGCAAATGAAGACATCACTCTCACCGTACGATTCCAAACGCTATTGGCTAGATGATGGTATTACATCTTACGCCTACGGGCACTATGGTATTTCTGTATCGTGAGGAACAACCATAAGCTCTTCGTGTACAAACCCTCTGGATGGGCCATTTTGTAAATAATAAAGAATAGGATCGCCGGGCATCATACGCTTAATATTATAAACTTTAAGAGACCAAACGGGATCCGTTGCTCGTTTGCGAGCTCCACCCTCGAGCTCACCGGGCTCATACAAGTACCGAACTTGCACATCAGGCGGTAACTCTCTTTTATCATCTTTAGTCGGTGCAGAGGATTCGGCTTCTACCGATTTGGCCTTTATTGCGACCGACGGTTTCTTACCTATAAGTCTCGTCACCTCATTATTCAATGCAGCCACAACAGCCGGTAATCTAGTGACCCATTCTGTTGATCGATTCGGCGATTTCATTTCAGCCACATATTGATGACTAAACAATCGTTCTGCCAGCGTACGATTAAATCTTTCTACAATAGCCTGGCTTCTGTGTGTCTTTCCACGCCTTACTTTTTTAAAAATTTTGTTCACAGCACCCATAAACTCTCGGCCAGGATCTACCTGAAGAAGTTTGGGCAACTTCAAAGGGCTACGGTCATAAATACGTAAAAAAGCGGCCGCCACTTCGACGCTGTCTTTCGTTGTTAGGGGTTCGGCTTCTTTATATCGACTTGCAACATCAACGACAGTCAGCGCATACTTATACGTCTTATGCCTGATTCTGTCATAGGGTAAAAATAAAAGGTCAGCCTGATGAACCTCATTTGGGATAGTAATATCAAATTTTGCTCTCGGAATATATTTTGGAGGGGGTAGATAAATTTGCCATATAGCTTGTTTTTGTAACCATTTTCTAGCCTCATCCTCAGACACCTTGGCTGCTTTCGCGAGTTTTTTAATCGCCGAATAACCCTTCCAATAACCGCTTGGGCTGTAATAGATCTTTTCCATTTTATTTAAGAAAGTAAATGTTTAATATTTTGAAATCGCAAAACCAAAAATGACCATGGTCATGATAATAAATACGTATTCTCGATCTTTTTGTCCCTCTGAGGGTGTATAAAAATCTGAAAGTTGGGGTTTATGAGAAAGAGGGGGTAGTGGCTCCCCCATCACTTTATAATATTCTTGCATAGCCATATCCACATCCTTAAACGTGTTCACAGCATGTTGTTGTTGTCTTAGTTTTTCATTGATATAATCTAAACGTTGAATCCTCTCTTTCTGCCATTCTGCGGTTGCTGCCTGAAGTTGTTCTTGCGCTTTGTTGTGTCGTTTCTGTTCTTCTAACGCGTCTGAAGACCCCAGTTTACTAAATAAAAAATTACTTCCGGTAAATGCTAAAGCGTTTACTACTGCCCCACCAACGAGTAACGCTACTGATGCCATACTATAATGATGATATTATTATTACTTCAAAATATCATGTGGGAGAATACCTTGTTTTTCCAACATATCCTTCGTAGCCATAGCGAGGGCTATATCCAAAGTGACCATCCCGATATCTTCGAGGTTGAAAGCCAGTCTAGGTGTCGGGGCTTTCGTAAATATTAATTTTGTCAATCTCGAGTAACCAGCGGCCAATGCGCTGACCACAACCGCGTGGTATACAGTGTTTGCAATTTCTTTACCGTTTATATTTGGCGTTGCCATTGTTGTTTATAAATAGTGTACAAATTAATGTTCAATACATGATAAATGGGTTGGGTTTTGTTACCACAGGTGGTGGTGGTGGTTTTTTCGACCGATTAAAATATATGTAAACACCACAACCTATTATCATCGCAGCAGCAATGTACAAGGGATTGATAAAAACGTGATCTGGTCTCCTCGATGATGATGGTTCTTGTTGTTGTTCATCTTTCGCTTTTCGAAGTTTTTCGAGAAGTTCTTCATGTTTTGCTTTTCTAGCAGCAGCACCTTTTCGACCCGCTTCAACTTTCTTCTGATTCTTCGGTTTCGTTACTTCCTCCATTATATTTATTAAATTGACAATGTTTAACAGTAGTTACAGCTGTGGTGAGCGGAGCTAAGAACATGCCAAATCTGTGATATAGTTCGCAAGTAAAACTGTTAAGCGCATGTCCCAGGAATGGATCTTGCTCGAGATCACTATTTAATTTTGTTTGGTCATCAATTGGGAGATACATACAAACTGCTCTGGTATACAGTTGTATAATTGTATTACCGAGTGATTTTGTAATCATCGATCCTAAACTCGCTTCGTATCTCGTATAAAGCTTGTCTATATCCGGATCTTTCATCGCTTCGATTTTATCAACACTAAACTCTTTCCCTAAATATTCTTTTGCTCCACCGGCTGAGACCACCGCCATAAGCCTGTCGCGTTTGGGATCCTCGGATAGTAATTGGTCCATCTTCTTCTTATATTCTATATATCTCCTTTTAAGTTTAAAATAATAAAAAACTACAAATCCAACGACTAAAAGTGTTAAGAAATTGCTAACCAGTGTTAAGAAATTGCTAACCAGTGCTAAGGAACTGTTAAGCATTGTTAAACAGCTGTTGATTATTACTAGCAAATTTTATATGCAACTGGTTGATCAGTTTTTAATATCAACTTGGAGTGTTTGGTATCTGCCAATGATTTCCTAACCTCTTTACGTTCATTTTGTGTTGGAATGACATCGTTTTCTCTTAAACACTCATCAAACGAGTCCCTATCCTTACAGTGAAATAAAGCCACCCATTTTGTTTGTTCGCGAAGGTCAGTAAGAACCGAGTTGTATTTCTGAGTCAACACCCACACAGACTGTTTCGCGTGTCTTCCAGAAAATGCGAGTTTACTCAACATTTGCTTCTTTTGAGTAAGAGCCTTTAAGTCACTACAGTCATCGATGATGTACAACGTTGGCTCCCCGGCAAATATTTCAAAAAATAGCCCAAGCCATTCGTGAAGTTTATCACCGGGATTAACGGTGTATACCCCGCGGTCCTTTCTTACCCACACTCGGGATCGATAGGCTTTATTATATTCGAGAGTAGGGCATAGAATTACAATATTCTCGAACACACCACGATATGTCGTTTGTAATAAATCTAAAATAAATTCGGTCTTACCACACCCAGTTTGCCCGCAAATAATTGCGGAATGTGCTTCTTTAGTAAACAGCCTCGACAAATCTTCCATCTTCTATATTTAATTGTCCATCCATAATTACAAATACATACGCATTTAGCGGTTCTGCCGTTTCAGCTTTTTTCTGAATCTGAATCGTAATGCCTTCAGACGCATTTTCGATACGACGTCCACTCCCGTGAAGAGAATTATCATCTGTGGTGCGCATATCCAACCAAAGAGCATAATTATTCGTGAAATATTCACCGATTGTGACATCCGCTAGTTCTAAATATTTTACCACTTTGTCTACTTCGGGGTCGCGTTTTTGCGTTCCGAAAAACTTTCTGATTTCATCCCATTGTTGATAGGAACGCATACCTTGACTAAACAGTTGATTGGGCACACCTTCGATCGTCACTTCAACCTTATCGATCTTAGGATTGTAATACTCATCAAACAACAGCAGTACACCCTTCATACTTTTTGCCGGCACGTTGAGATTAATATTCCAGAGTGTGTCAGATTTGTCCAGAGGAATTTTACGATGTCGTAGTATTCTATCAAATAAAATAGCGAGCCTACCTGAATAATAACCGGCTATCTGTCTCGCAAGTTCGGGTTGTGTGACTTTCTCAAACTCGAGACTAATCCCTTCTATCGTATAGGATGCATCCGGGTCTGTGCTGCGGATAACCTTGCTATAAGCGTTAAAGGTAAGTTCATACTCCAGGCGATCGCCGAGAGCACTCTGATAAAATGGTGCATGAGATTCTAGCAATTCGAAATCAAGCGGAATACAAAATCGATTACCATAAGCCTCCGCAATGGCGGCATCTCTAGCGATAGTGTCATCTCCATTATCCGCGTTAATACGCAATCGTGTCACATTACGGTGTGTAGTTAAGTCAATACCTTGATAAACGGCGTTTCTTCGTTCTTGTCGAGTTCGCCAAAGATCTCCATAAGTATAAAATACATCACTATCTTCAACGCTCATGATTTCATTACCGGAAATGCGAATGGTTGTTTTACGTACTATGGCTCTACCAATATTATCAACGAGTGTTCTGTTCACATCTGTGGTAGAAGTCAAAGAAATTTTGAATGCTAGCCGAACACTCCCCGGAACGATCACATCATCAACACCTAAATTAGGAAAGCGTACAAGAAGTTGTTGATTCTGATCGATAGTTGACGGATTGTTAGTAATCACGACAGTCTGCCGCACGCCCTTTATCCCCCGCGGCTCCCGCAAACTTCTCATTGGATTAAGCTTTCTTCCACTCATTTTTTTGGTTTTATATAGATATAACTTTATATTATAAGTTTAATATGGCGGAAGGTGGTGAGATGGCGGAAGGGTTCGCAGAAGGTGGAATAATAGAATCTGGTTCCTTGCAAACAGAATTATTAAAGAGCGCGGTTGATGATTACTATGATGCATTTGGACAAGAGCCCGATGTTGGGCGAAATTATACCAATTTTGAACTTGATAGTAGAGGTACACTACGATTAAAAAATAATCCAGATTTTAATATCATTAACGTCCGCACGAAACAACCCCTAGCACTTTCAACACTAGCGGGAAAACCTGGTGGAGCAAATATTATTCGCGAGGAACTTGGTTTTGTAGACTGGAGGAGGAAAAACTTAAAACCCCAAACGGTCACGGCTCTCCAAAAGGTTGAAGCCAAACTGGGTGAAGAAATTGAGATGGATGATTTCTCACCAAATACAATCGATGAAGTACTTAAAACTATAGATGATCCTCCCCTCACCGATGAACTGGGTGGTTATATTCGTGAACTCGAAGGTTTAGACAAAGCCATGCAAAGACAGCGCGGTAATCTTTCTGACAACCTCTCAAAACTCTCTCACCTGGATGAAGAAATATCAACTTTAAAAATAAGAATTCAGTCTGCGGAACTAGCTGATAAAGATGAAAGCGAAATCAAACCCTTGCGTTTACAATTAGACGATCTAAACATCGAGCGTGCTGCACGGCTAGAAGCGATATCAACACACAAAGAAGCGCTGCGATCTCAAATCAGCAGAATGCGTGAAACGATACACAGAATTCTTGAGGAGGACACAACACTAGCGGAACGTATTCGAACACTTTTTAGAGAACAAGGCATTACTATCGTTTCCATTCTTACTGCCTTTGGTATGATTATCAGCACTATCGTTTTGGCCGTCACGGGTGGAGGGGGCACTCCACGGGCGCCGGGTAAAAAAGATGACAACTGGATAAGAAAAAGACTTAAAGATTTGGGAGAATTAATTAAAAAATTAGGTTTAAAGGCGATTGATGCCCTCCCAGGAGTCATTGGGGCTATTGTTTCGTGGTTATTAAGCACGTTGGGTAAAGCGGTTGGGTGGTTAGCCAACAACCTGTGGGCACTCGTGCTCGGTGCTGGCCTCCTCCTGTTTGATTATTTAAAGAAGAGAAAGTAAATACCACCTATCAATCCTAAAGTAAGAGCGACTTTATAGTCTTTGTGAGTTGTTGGCTCTTCTTCGTACGATACTTTCGCTGGTTTGAGTTTAAATTTGTTATCCGAAGAACCTGCACCATACAGAAAGGGTCTATTACCAGCACCGGTAGCTATTGCAAATCCTGGTCGAGATGTTTGTATTAATTTTTTATTTCTATAGGTAAGAGTGAACCACCCGCGAATGCCTAACAAAACTCTCGTTTCACCCGCTCCTGTCCTCGGTGTTGTCAAAGGCTTGTGTGATTTATAATCGAGCACCGTATTACTCGCATCAAGCATTGCCAAGTCTGCATCAGAAGGTGGCACAAGAGCCCAGTGACCTCTAGACCATTGAAGAGCTTTTCCTGATGGGGCAACAAAATAGTATGCAGGAACACTTTGGGTAGGTGGAACACTTTGGGTAGGTGGAACACTTTGGGTAGGTGGTACAATGTGTGGTAGTTCGTTTAATCCATCATTAACACCAATATTCTGTTCTTCTGTCGCAATGACAATTTTATTATTATAATTAATGTGTGTACCAACCCTCAATGCCATATCAGATGGGGCCATATAAAGGCCAACACCAAATGCAAAGTTTACTTCGGATCTCGCGTACTGGAGAACGTCCTGGTATTTTTTTATCGCCGTTTGTAGGTTTTCGGGGGCATTAATCGCATCTTCAACATTGGCTAAAAATTGTTTTTGCGCATCAAATCCAGTTCCTTTTGTTGTTATACTCGTGCGCGTTTGCGCTTGTGACCCTATTAGAGCCCACACATAAGTGCGAATGCTATCGTTGAGACGAACTATCCCCGCATGTGTAAAACCCAACCCCTTATCAGGAATAAATGTTGTCCAAGCCCGGGTGATGTCCACCGTATGTCTGATTTTATCGTGGGGGCTAAAGAACACAGGTCCCTCTCCTCTGTTTCTCATTGCCTGTCGTGCAGCCCCACCGGGGGTCTCAGCCTGAATAAATTCTCCCAAACCAAAGCCATGCTTTTCTATTTTCTGTCTCCAATCCCTCTGCCCAAATTCGGCACACAAACGCTGATAAACTGTTTTATCAAACGGATTATTATACATGTTAAATGCTTGGTCGGTGGGTAGCGGGATTTTTAACTCGTCCAATAACCTCCGAATCTGATAGTAAAAATGAAACCTATACACGGCTCGAATAAACGAATCAGAAGCTTGAAAATGTTCTTCCGTTACTCCACACCCGGCGGTCGCGCACCATACCACAAAATTGATTTGATTCTGCCACCACACTATCGGGTTGTTTCTCCACGCAAGCCAGGCTGCATTCATCTCCCCAGTCATAGTGGGGTTCGCATAAGACTGAAAAACATCGGGAAACTTGGCGGTAAAAGAATATTCGCTGTTCACGTAGATCATTTGCGTACAACTTATTCTTTTTTCTTTATACCCGGTTGTATAGGACGCGTCCTTATTGAAGCTGTAAATTTTCTTATTCATAGCTATGTATATAATAACAACCGATATTCAAAAAGACGAATTACCGCGGTGCATATCTAATCAAAGTGGAAGACTAGAAATCGCGCTGCGTGAAATAACTTATTATCCCAACTGGAAAAATATCAGTGATGAGCTCGGAAACAATTTCTTTACTACTACCGATCGTAAGATAATAATCCCAGATGGTTATTATAATGTGTGTGAATTGAATAAAGAAGTGTTCACCCCCCACGGTGCAGAGTTAGACTTGCACGCTCCGAGTGGCTATCTGAGAATAAAGAGCACCAAATCGATTGAACTTTCTGAGCGTCTTGCACATACTCTGGGGTTCCCCCAAAAACTCATCGCGCCGGGAATAATGGTGATAGGAAACAGGCATCCGCGGCTCGCGATACATAAAGCACTTTACATTCACCTCTCTCAAATTAATACCACCGATAATTTCTATAACGGATTGCCTTCTACGTTGTTACAATCAATCTCAGTAGAAAATGAAAGATGCGGGGGTGGTCGAACAACCACGTTGACATCACCCCAGTACAAAAGACTTTCTCACGGAGATTTACCACGTTTAACACTTTCTATAGTAGATGAAAATCATAATCCCGTTTCTATTGATTATTTAAATATTACATTACATATAAGATATGGTTGAACCCTGCACTACGCTCGGTTTGGTTGATCTCGGAGATACAGAGGGATTTGATGTGCCGGGAAAAGAAAATAAGTTGTACGCATTCCAGCTTTCTGAAGGAACGTACAAAAGAAAAGAAGTAAAAATTGGTGATATCGTGAGTGAGGATGATGTTGTCAATGATGAGCCCTATCAACTTGTTCGTTTAAACGGTACATGGCAGCTAAAACCCCTCGACAAGGGGATGGTAGATTTTAAAATTGAATCACCTTACATTACCAAAGAAGAAGAAAATAATTATAGAATAAAAAACAGTGGTTGGATGTTCGCTGATTTAAGAGCGTTGGATGTACATTTACTAAACTACCAGGGGAGGTGTTATGTGCTTAAGAAACGCTCGAAGGATAAATCTGAATTAGGAATAGATTTTCATGATCTAACTAGTTTGTGGGGCTTCCGTTTCCGTATTATTTTTGATGTAATTCTCGGTGAAGAGCCTGATGATTTTGTAAAAGTTTTTCAAGGGTTTTACATTAAATGGC
>NW_027468474.1:22500-26443 GCF_041734735.1 Babylonia areolata
TAATGATATTAATTTTCAGTTATGTCGGTTGGTATCAGTGTCAATGATGGAGAGCCGTTAAGATAAAAACAAAAGTTTTAAACGAAAAAAAAATCAAACAACTGAAGTGGCTAATGGTGGATGTGTTGTGCTCATCTTCTATAAGCAGATGGCTGCGTTGTGACCACCGTTTTTTAATATATATATATTTTTTTTTAAATCCTGCTTTCTATGTCACTGTGATCATCAAAGATGTGCGTTGTGTTGCTGTGGTTGTTTTATTTTGTTTTTGCTTAGATTTTTTTTCTCTCCATTTTACCACAAAAAAAGGGGGGGGGGAAGAAGACATTATACCTTCCCTGATGGCAGTAAAAAAAAAAAAAAAAGCATGTAAGACCTTAATCTGATCATTGTGCGATAGGTGTCTTTTAGTACCAACATGTTCGTTTTTTAGCTGTTTTTTGTTGTTGTTGTTGTTGTTTTTTTGTTTTGTTTTGTTATGTTTGTTTCTCTTTTTTTAGATTGCACTGGATGAAAAACAACAACAAAACAACAAAAACAAACAAACAAACAACAAAAAAACCCACCAACAACATTTGTTTGCTTATTCTTTTATCCTCAGAAATAAAAGTCAATTCATCTCTCTCTCTCTCTCTCTCTCTCTCTCTCTCTCTCTCTCTTATGTTTCGATGTTACAGGCGCAAATAATTATAGTATGTTTCACATGTACTTTGTTATGTGTTCTTATTGATATGGTGTGCGTCGATGCCACATGCTTAAATAATTATCATATGCATGATAATTATGTACTTTGTTTCCTGTGTACTGTCCAAACCTTGGAAACGAAAGACTGAGGGGAAGAGGGGCACGGTATCCCCCCTTCGCCACATGGACTTTATAAGCTAATGAGAAAGCGCCAGAGTGTAGCTTATCCCTTAGTAGTTTATTTTGCTTCAGTTCTGGTTTTTGTTTTTTTGTTTGTTTGTTTGTTTGTCTTTTGTTTGTTTTTTCCTTTCTGTTCCATCTTATCTGTTTTGCACCATTTTTTGCTCTGATTTGTCCCTACCAGGTCACTCACTGGAGCTTTGCAGCTAATGACATTGAACATTTTCAGTGTTCTCCCTCTCCCCCTCTCTATGTATGTACACACACACACACATACACACACACACACATTATATATATATATATATATATATATATATATATATATATATATATACACACACACACACACACACACAATGTATACCTTCCCCGATGACCGTAAAAGGCAACGGGAACCTGTTCAGACCCTTTAACCCCTTATTTTAACCACCTTGTGTGTCTGTCTGTCTCCTCCCCTTACAGCCCAAGGACATCGACGCCGTCGAGTCTCAGCGATTGGAGCGCATCCAGGCGGCACGACGCATCAAGCGCAGCAAGTCGGCCCACAGCCACCGGAGCTACTCGGTGGACTCGCGGGCCGAGGAGGAGACCCCGACCTGCCTGCCCAGCTGCTTCCGGGCCCACTACCAGCGCTCGGACCGCGACCACCTGTACCGCTCGCGCAATGACACCTCCGTCTCCGACTTCCCGTCGCCCGACTCCAACCCGCCGTCCTACGGGGAGGGGCCTTACCAAGGCGGAGGAGGCGCCGGTGCTGAGCTGCGCTCGCGCTCGTGGTCGTCCAACACCAAGAGCCTCCCTGAGGACAGCAGCCTGCTAGAGAGCCGGGACCGCGAGGAGCGCACGGCCCTGCTGGTGGACATTGGGCAGCAGCAAGGCCCCAGGTAGAGGAATTGTCATAATCATGATGTTGATGATGATGATGGTGATGATGGTGATAGCAGTAACAGCAAGGCCCCAGGTAGAGGAATTGTCATATTCATGATGTTGATGATGGTGATGATGGTGATAGCAGTAACAGCAAGGCCCCAGGTAGAGGAATTGTCATAATCATGATGATGATGATGATGATGGTGATGGTGATAGCAATAACAGCAAGGCCCCAGGTAGAGGAATTGTCATAATGATGATGATGGTGATGATGATGGTGGTGATGCTGGTGGTGATGGTGATAGCAATAACAGCAAGGCCCCAGGTAGAGGAATTGTCATAATCATGATGTTGATGATGATGATGATGGTGGTGATGGTGATAGCAATAACAGCAAGGCCCAAGGTAGAGGAATTGTCATAATCATGATGTTGATGATGGTGATGGTGATGATGGTGATGGTGATAGCAATAACAGCAAGGCCCCAGGTAGTGGAATTGTCATAATCATGATGTTGATGATGATGGTGGTGATGGTGATAGCAATAACAGCAAGGTCCCAGGTAGAGGAATTGTCATAATCATGATGTTGATGATGATGGTGATGATGATGGTGATGATGATGGTGGTGATGGTGATAGCAATAACAGCAAGGTCCCAGGTAGTGGAATTGTCATAATCATGATGTTGATGATGATGGTGATGATGATGGTGATGATGATGGTGGTGATGGTGATAGCAATAACAGCAAGGTCCCAGGTAGAGGAATTGTCATAATCATGATGATGATGATGATGGTGATGGTGATAGCAATAACAGCAAGGCCCCAGGTAGAGGAATTGTCATATTCATGATGTTGATGATGGTGATGGTGATGGTGATGATGATGGTGATGGTGATAGCAATAACAGCAAGGCCCCAGGTACTTGTGTGTGTGGGAGTTGGGGGTGGGATGCGGGGTGGGTGTGGGGGTTAGAGTGGTGGTGGTGGGGTGGGGATTTGGGGGGTGTGGGGTGGGGGATGAAAGTGTGGTGGATTGATTATATTAATTTTTGTGATGGTGGTGGTGGTGGTGGTGATAACAGCAAGACCTCAGGCACTGGAGTAGGCGTGTGGGTGTGGGGGAGAGAGATAATTCAGTGGAATGATCATAATCATGATGATGATGATAACGATTACAGCAAAGCCCCGGGTACTGGAGTGGGGGGAGGGGTGGCGTGGGGGTATATAGAATGCAGTGGAATAATCATAGCCATGATATCAATGATAATGGTGATAATAGCAGCAAGGCGCCAGGTACTAGAGGAGACGGGGGCGGGGGGAGGGGGGAGAATGCAGTGGAATTATCACATTGATGATGATGGTGATGGTGACAACTATTGAAAGTAAGGCCCTTGGTATTACAGGAGACTGGGGGGGGGGGAGAGAATGCAGTGGAATACTCATATTAATATTAATGATCAGGATCAGGATCATGATAACGATAGCAGCAAGGCCCCAGGTACTGGAAGGGTAGTGTGTGTGTGTGTGGGGGGGGGGGGGGCGCTGGAGAATGCGGTGGATTGACGACGACGACGATTATGATGATGATGGTGATAACAATGAAATCGAGGCCCCAGGTACTGGAGTAGGGGGTGGGGAGAGAAGGTGGTGGAATACTCATATTGATGATGATCGTGGTGATGGTAAGTACAATGAATGCAAGGGCCCCAGGTATGATTGGAGACGGCGGAATGTGGAGTGGGGTGGGGAGAAGGCATGGAGAGAAAGCAGTGGAACACTCATAATCATGATTTTTAACGATGATGATGGTGATGATAACAGCAAGGTCCTGGGTAAAGGAGGGGGAAGTGATGGAATGTTGATGATGTTGATAATTATGTTGATGATGATGATGATGATGACAACAATAACATCAAGGTCACAGGTCATGAAGGAGAGAGGGAAGTGAAAGCAGTGGAATAATCATGATCATTACTATTAACCTCTTGACTGCCAAGCCCACAGACATTAACGGGCATAGTGACGCCACTTATGACATCATTGAAACAAGGAAAATAACTGTGGGGAGGCTGAAAATTTACACAAAAGAGCGCTATGTATCTAGACCATTTTTCTCAGTTTGGGGGGCTGACTGTTTCGGATATTGTTATGACTTGAAACATCACTTTCTACTATTTGTTTTGTTGGGTTTTTTTTCCTGGCAG
>NW_027468475.1:0-5000 GCF_041734735.1 Babylonia areolata
TAGAGCAGCCACCTCACTGCGATCTATTGAGACTCAGCCTTGGACCAGGAGATTTGTCCGCTTTCTTTTGCAGACGGACGCATCTTTCCTGCGCTCCTCCTCCTCCTCCTCACGCACGATCCCCCTTACCTCTCTCTCCTCGCCTCGCCTCGCCTCGCCTCGCCTCGCCTCGACTCTCCGCCGATGTGCGAGAGTGGTGTGGCGGCAGGGCATGGCAGGGGGGTGTGGGTGTGCGTGTTTTTTAAAAAAAATTTTATTTTTATTTCCCCCCCCTCCCTGAAAGGCTGTGGATAAAAGCATGCCCGTAAACTTGTTAAGGGAGGGCTGTGGATGATGTTGGAAGAAAAGTTAAGGTTGTGGATAAAAACGTTTGAGGTGGATTCTGTCTGGGCGAGAAGGTAGGTAGGCAGGCAGGCAGGCAGGCAGGCAGGCAGGCAAAGGGCGTTTCTGTCAACTGCAGAAAGAAGAAAAAAGGAAAGGAAAGAAAAGGTAAAGGCTGTGGATAACAAGTACAGGCTTTCTGATTTATAACTGCACCCACAACTCACTGACTTGACTACGAGTTATTAATACACAACAACACACAGACACGACAAACTTCAGTCCACACTACCACATTCATATACTTTATCATTTTGTTTCCTTTTATTGTATTCATATGTCCCGTCAATGGCGAAGGGCGTTTTCTCTCAACTTTGGCATGCTCGCTGAGGAAAAGGCAGGTAAAGGTTGTGGATAAAAAGTAAACGCGCTGTGGAGAATTGCCCAAATCGTTCAGGCGCCGTGAAAAAAAGAAAGACGTAGTCGTCAACGTCTGGTCCCGTCAATGGCGAAGGGCGTTTTCTCTCAACTTTGGCATGCTCGCTGAGGAAAAGGCAGGTAAAGGTTGTGGATAAAAGTCCGAAGAACCTCGCTACAATTGCCAAAATCTTTCCGCTGCCATTCAAAAATGGACTACTCCTCCACACCTCCTCCCGTCCATGCCAAACGGCGTTTTCTCTCAACTTTGGCATGCTCGGAGAGAAAAAAAGGCAGGTAAAGGTTGTGGATAAAAAAGTAAAAAATTGCCAAAATACTTTCTGGGCCCTCAAAAAAAGGCCTACTCCTCAACGCCTGCTCCCGTCCATGCCGAACCGCGTTTTCTATCAACTTTGGCATGCTCGGAGAGAGAAAAAAGGAAAAAAAGAAAAAAAAGGTCCAGTAAAGGTTGTGGATAAAAGTAACCGGCTTTGGAGAATTGCCTGAATCCTTCCGGCGCTGTGAAAAAAAAAGACCAAAAAAAAGACCTGGTCGTCAACGCCTGCTCCTGTCCATGCCAAACGGCGTTTTCCTCTCAACTTTGGCATGCTCGCTGAGGAAAAGGCAGGTAAAGGTTGTGGATAAAAAGTAAACGCGCTGTGGAGAATTGCCCAAATCGTTCAGGCGCCGTGAAAAAAAGAAAGACGTAGTCGTCAACGTCTGGTCCCGTCAATGGCGAAGGGCGTTTTCTCTCAACTTTGGCATGCTCGCTGAGGAAAAGGCAGGTAAAGGTTGTGGATAAAAGTCCGAAGAACCTCGCTACAATTGCCAAAATCTTTCCGCTGCCATTCAAAAATGGACTACTCCTCCACACCTCCTCCCGTCCATGCCAAACGGCGTTTTCTCTCAACTTTGGCATGCTCGGAGAGAAAAAAAGGCAGGTAAAGGTTGTGGATAAAAAAGTAAAAAATTGCCAAAATACTTTCTGGGCCCTCAAAAAAAGGCCTACTCCTCAACGCCTGCTCCCGTCCATGCCGAACCGCGTTTTCTATCAACTTTGGCATGCTCGGAGAGAGAAAAAAGGAAAAAAAGAAAAAAAAGGTCCAGTAAAGGTTGTGGATAAAAGTAACCGGCTTTGGAGAATTGCCTGAATCCTTCCGGCGCTGTGAAAAAAAAAGACCAAAAAAAAGACCTGGTCGTCAACGCCTGCTCCTGTCCATGCCAAACGGCGTTTTCCTCTCAACTTTGGCATGCTCGCTGAGGAAAAGGCAGGTAAAGGTTGTGGATAAAAAGTAAACGCGCTGTGGAGAATTGCCCAAATCGTTCAGGCGCCGTGAAAAAAAGAAAGACGTAGTCGTCAACGTCTGGTCCCGTCAATGGCGAAGGGCGTTTTCTCTCAACTTTGGCATGCTCGCTGAGGAAAAGGCAGGTAAAGGTTGTGGATAAAAGTCCGAAGAACCTCGCTACAATTGCCAAAATCTTTCCGCTGCCATTCAAAAATGGACTACTCCTCCACACCTCCTCCCGTCCATGCCAAACGGCGTTTTCTCTCAACTTTGGCATGCTCGGAGAGAAAAAAAGGCAGGTAAAGGTTGTGGATAAAAAAGTAAAAAATTGCCAAAATACTTTCTGGGCCCTCAAAAAAAGGCCTACTCCTCAACGCCTGCTCCCGTCCATGCCGAACCGCGTTTTCTATCAACTTTGGCATGCTCGGAGAGAGAAAAAAGGAAAAAAAGAAAAAAAAGGTCCAGTAAAGGTTGTGGATAAAAGTAACCGGCTTTGGAGAATTGCCTGAATCCTTCCGGCGCTGTGAAAAAAAAAGACCAAAAAAAAGACCTGGTCGTCAACGCCTGCTCCTGTCCATGCCAAACGGCGTTTTCCTCTCAACTTTGGCATGCTCGCTGAGGAAAAGGCAGGTAAAGGTTGTGGATAAAAAGTAAACGCGCTGTGGAGAATTGCCCAAATCGTTCAGGCGCCGTGAAAAAAAGAAAGACGTAGTCGTCAACGTCTGGTCCCGTCAATGGCGAAGGGCGTTTTCTCTCAACTTTGGCATGCTCGCTGAGGAAAAGGCAGGTAAAGGTTGTGGATAAAAGTCCGAAGAACCTCGCTACAATTGCCAAAATCTTTCCGCTGCCATTCAAAAATGGACTACTCCTCCACACCTCCTCCCGTCCATGCCAAACGGCGTTTTCTCTCAACTTTGGCATGCTCGGAGAGAAAAAAAGGCAGGTAAAGGTTGTGGATAAAAAAGTAAAAAATTGCCAAAATACTTTCTGGGCCCTCAAAAAAAGGCCTACTCCTCAACGCCTGCTCCCGTCCATGCCGAACCGCGTTTTCTATCAACTTTGGCATGCTCGGAGAGAGAAAAAAGGAAAAAAAGAAAAAAAAGGTCCAGTAAAGGTTGTGGATAAAAGTAACCGGCTTTGGAGAATTGCCTGAATCCTTCCGGCGCTGTGAAAAAAAAAGACCAAAAAAAAGACCTGGTCGTCAACGCCTGCTCCTGTCCATGCCAAACGGCGTTTTCCTCTCAACTTTGGCATGCTCGCTGAGGAAAAGGCAGGTAAAGGTTGTGGATAAAAAGTAAACGCGCTGTGGAGAATTGCCCAAATCGTTCAGGCGCCGTGAAAAAAAGAAAGACGTAGTCGTCAACGTCTGGTCCCGTCAATGGCGAAGGGCGTTTTCTCTCAACTTTGGCATGCTCGCTGAGGAAAAGGCAGGTAAAGGTTGTGGATAAAAGTCCGAAGAACCTCGCTACAATTGCCAAAATCTTTCCGCTGCCATTCAAAAATGGACTACTCCTCCACACCTCCTCCCGTCCATGCCAAACGGCGTTTTCTCTCAACTTTGGCATGCTCGGAGAGAAAAAAAGGCAGGTAAAGGTTGTGGATAAAAAAGTAAAAAATTGCCAAAATACTTTCTGGGCCCTCAAAAAAAGGCCTACTCCTCAACGCCTGCTCCCGTCCATGCCGAACCGCGTTTTCTATCAACTTTGGCATGCTCGGAGAGAGAAAAAAGGAAAAAAAGAAAAAAAAGGTCCAGTAAAGGTTGTGGATAAAAGTAACCGGCTTTGGAGAATTGCCTGAATCCTTCCGGCGCTGTGAAAAAAAAAGACCAAAAAAAAGACCTGGTCGTCAACGCCTGCTCCTGTCCATGCCAAACGGCGTTTTCCTCTCAACTTTGGCATGCTCGCTGAGGAAAAGGCAGGTAAAGGTTGTGGATAAAAAGTAAACGCGCTGTGGAGAATTGCCCAAATCGTTCAGGCGCCGTGAAAAAAAGAAAGACGTAGTCGTCAACGTCTGGTCCCGTCAATGGCGAAGGGCGTTTTCTCTCAACTTTGGCATGCTCGCTGAGGAAAAGGCAGGTAAAGGTTGTGGATAAAAGTCCGAAGAACCTCGCTACAATTGCCAAAATCTTTCCGCTGCCATTCAAAAATGGACTACTCCTCCACACCTCCTCCCGTCCATGCCAAACGGCGTTTTCTCTCAACTTTGGCATGCTCGGAGAGAAAAAAAGGCAGGTAAAGGTTGTGGATAAAAAAGTAAAAAATTGCCAAAATACTTTCTGGGCCCTCAAAAAAAGGCCTACTCCTCAACGCCTGCTCCCGTCCATGCCGAACCGCGTTTTCTATCAACTTTGGCATGCTCGGAGAGAGAAAAAAGGAAAAAAAGAAAAAAAAGGTCCAGTAAAGGTTGTGGATAAAAGTAACCGGCTTTGGAGAATTGCCTGAATCCTTCCGGCGCTGTGAAAAAAAAAGACCAAAAAAAAGACCTGGTCGTCAACGCCTGCTCCTGTCCATGCCAAACGGCGTTTTCCTCTCAACTTTGGCATGCTCGCTGAGGAAAAGGCAGGTAAAGGTTGTGGATAAAAAGTAAACGCGCTGTGGAGAATTGCCCAAATCGTTCAGGCGCCGTGAAAAAAAGAAAGACGTAGTCGTCAACGTCTGGTCCCGTCAATGGCGAAGGGCGTTTTCTCTCAACTTTGGCATGCTCGCTGAGGAAAAGGCAGGTAAAGGTTGTGGATAAAAGTCCGAAGAACCTCGCTACAATTGCCAAAATCTTTCCGCTGCCATTCAAAAATGGACTACTCCTCCACACCTCCTCCCGTCCATGCCAAACGGCGTTTTCTCTCAACTTTGGCATGCTCGGAGAGAAAAAAAGGCAGGTAAAGGTTGTGGATAAAAAAGTAAAAAATTGCCAAAATACTTTCTGGGCCCTCAAAAAAAGGCCTACTCCTCAACGCCTGCTCCCGTCCATGCCGAACCG
>NW_027468475.1:25000-26262 GCF_041734735.1 Babylonia areolata
AAAAAAGACCAAAAAAAAGACCTGGTCGTCAACGCCTGCTCCTGTCCATGCCAAACGGCGTTTTCCTCTCAACTTTGGCATGCTCGCTGAGGAAAAGGCAGGTAAAGGTTGTGGATAAAAAGTAAACGCGCTGTGGAGAATTGCCAAATCGTTCAGGCGCCGTGAAAAAAAGAAAGACGTAGTCGTCAACGTCTGGTCCCGTCAATGGCGAAGGGCGTTTTCTCTCAACTTTGGCATGCTCGCTGAGGAAAAGGCAGGTAAAGGTTGTGGATAAAAGTCCGAAGAACCTCGCTACAATTGCCAAAATCTTTCCGCTGCCATTCAAAAATGGACTACTCCTCCACACCTCCCGTCCATGCCAAACGGCGTTTTCTCTCAACTTTGGCATGCTCGGAGAGAAAAAAAGGCAGGTAAAGGTTGTGGATAAAAAAGTAAAAAATTGCCAAAAATTTCGGGCGCTCAAAAAAAAGGCCTACTCCTCAACGCCTGCTCCCGTCCATGCCGAACCGCGTTTTCTATCAACTTTGGCATGCTCGGAGAGAGAAAAAAGGAAAAAAAAAAAAAAAAGGTCCAGTAAAGGTTGTGGATAAAAGTAACCGGCTTTGGAGAATTGCCTGAATCCTTCCGGCGCTGTGAAAAAAAAAGACCAAAAAAAAGACCTGGTCGTCAACGCCTGCTCCTGTCCATGCCAAACGGCGTTTTCCTCTCAACTTTGGCATGCTCGCTGAGGAAAAGGCAGGTAAAGGTTGTGGATAAAAAGTAAACGCGCTGTGGAGAATTGCCCAAATCGTTCAGGCGCCGTGAAAAAAAGAAAGCGTAGTCGTCAACGTCTGGTCCCGTCAATGGCGAAGGGGTTTTCTCTCAACTTTGGCATGCTCGCTGAGGAAAAGGCAGGTAAAGGTTGTGGATAAAAGTCCGAAAGAACCTCGCTACAATTGCCAAAATCTTTCCGCTGCCATTCAAAAATGGACTACTCCTCCACACCTCCTCCCGTCCATGCCAAACGGCGTTTTCTCTCAACTTTGGCATGCTCGGAGAGAAAAAAGGCAGGTAAAGGTTGTGGATAAAAAGTAAAAAAATTGCCAAAATACTTTCTGGGCCCTCAAAAAAAGGCCCTACTACTCTAACGCCTGCTCCCGTCCATGCCGAACCGCGTTTTCTATCAACTTTGGCATGCTCGGAGAGAGAAAAAGGAAAAAAAGAAAAAAAAGGTTCCAGTAAGGTTGTGGATAAAACTTAAAACAATTGCCAAAATACTTTCT
>NW_027468476.1:0-2500 GCF_041734735.1 Babylonia areolata
TCCTCCACACCTCCTCCCGTCCATGCCAAACGGCGTTTTCTCTCAACTTTGGCATGCTCGGAGAGAAAAAAAGGCAGGTAAAGGTTGTGGATAAAAAAGTAAAAAATTGCCAAAATACTTTCTGGGCCCTCAAAAAAAGGCCTACTCCTCAACGCCTGCTCCCGTCCATGCCGAACCGCGTTTTCTATCAACTTTGGCATGCTCGGAGAGAGAAAAAAGGAAAAAAAGAAAAAAAAGGTCCAGTAAAGGTTGTGGATAAAAGTAACCGGCTTTGGAGAATTGCCTGAATCCTTCCGGCGCTGTGAAAAAAAAAGACCAAAAAAAAGACCTGGTCGTCAACGCCTGCTCCTGTCCATGCCAAACGGCGTTTTCCTCTCAACTTTGGCATGCTCGCTGAGGAAAAGGCAGGTAAAGGTTGTGGATAAAAAGTAAACGCGCTGTGGAGAATTGCCCAAATCGTTCAGGCGCCGTGAAAAAAAGAAAGACGTAGTCGTCAACGTCTGGTCCCGTCAATGGCGAAGGGCGTTTTCTCTCAACTTTGGCATGCTCGCTGAGGAAAAGGCAGGTAAAGGTTGTGGATAAAAGTCCGAAGAACCTCGCTACAATTGCCAAAATCTTTCCGCTGCCATTCAAAAATGGACTACTCCTCCACACCTCCTCCCGTCCATGCCAAACGGCGTTTTCTCTCAACTTTGGCATGCTCGGAGAGAAAAAAAGGCAGGTAAAGGTTGTGGATAAAAAAGTCAAAAATTGCCAAAATACTTTCTGGGCCCTCAAAAAAAGGCCTACTCCTCAACGCCTGCTCCCGTCCATGCCGAACCGCGTTTTCTATCAACTTTGGCATGCTCGGAGAGAGAAAAAAGGAAAAAAAGAAAAAAAAGGTCCAGTAAAGGTTGTGGATAAAAGTAACCGGCTTTGGAGAATTGCCTGAATCCTTCCGGCGCTGTGAAAAAAAAAGACCAAAAAAAAGACCTGGTCGTCAACGCCTGCTCCTGTCCATGCCAAACGGCGTTTTCCTCTCAACTTTGGCATGCTCGCTGAGGAAAAGGCAGGTAAAGGTTGTGGATAAAAAGTAAACGCGCTGTGGAGAATTGCCCAAATCGTTCAGGCGCCGTGAAAAAAAGAAAGACGTAGTCGTCAACGTCTGGTCCCGTCAATGGCGAAGGGCGTTTTCTCTCTCAACTTTGGCATGCTCGCTGAGGAAAAGGCAGGTAAAGGTTGTGGATAAAAGTCCGAAGAACCTCGCTACAATTGCCAAAATCTTTCCGCTGCCATTCAAAAATGGACTACTCCTCCACACCTCCTCCCGTCCATGCCAAACGGCGTTTTCTCTCAACTTTGGCATGCTCGGAGAGAAAAAAAGGCAGGTAAAGGTTGTGGATAAAAAAGTAAAAAATTGCCAAAATACTTTCTGGGCCCTCAAAAAAAGGCCTACTCCTCAACGCCTGCTCCCGTCCATGCCGAACCGCGTTTTCTATCAACTTTGGCATGCTCGGAGAGAGAAAAAAGGAAAAAAAGAAAAAAAAGGTCCAGTAAAGGTTGTGGATAAAAGTAACCGGCTTTGGAGAATTGCCTGAATCCTTCCGGCGCTGTGAAAAAAAAAGACCAAAAAAAAGACCTGGTCGTCAACGCCTGCTCCTGTCCATGCCAAACGGCGTTTTCCTCTCAACTTTGGCATGCTCGCTGAGGAAAAGGCAGGTAAAGGTTGTGGATAAAAAGTAAACGCGCTGTGGAGAATTGCCCAAATCGTTCAGGCGCCGTGAAAAAAAGAAAGACGTAGTCGTCAACGTCTGGTCCCGTCAATGGCGAAGGGCGTTTTCTCTCAACTTTGGCATGCTCGCTGAGGAAAAGGCAGGTAAAGGTTGTGGATAAAAGTCCGAAGAACCTCGCTACAATTGCCAAAATCTTTCCGCTGCCATTCAAAAATGGACTACTCCTCCACACCTCCTCCCGTCCATGCCAAACGGCGTTTTCTCTCAACTTTGGCATGCTCGGAGAGAAAAAAAGGCAGGTAAAGGTTGTGGATAAAACTCCAAAACCTCGCTACAATTGCCAAAATACTTTCTGGGCCCTCAAAAAAAGGCCTACTCCTCAACGCCTGGTCCCCAGGCACGTGCTGGGGGGCCTCAACTCAGGCTCTGCCCAATGTGGATCAAGGTCCACCTTCGCAGCGCCTTATGCGACACCCTGGTTGTGGGGGACGCGGCGTGGCGTGGCGGATCGCTCCGGTCGGCGCACAGCCGGCAACGGTCGACCCGTCCGCCTGGCTTTACTGCCCCCGCGCTTCTGTCTTTTGCACTGGCAAGCTAGCGACCGCTCGGCGTGCGAGGCCCGAGTCGGGGGACGGGAGTCTCGGGAGCCCACCAGCTCCCCGCAGGCTACCCGCCCGGCTGCCGAGCTTCCCGCCTGCGCGTCCAAGTGTGAACGCGCACGGCCGCCTCGCCGGGCTTCCTTTGCCGGGGCTCGGCTTGTCGGCCGGCGTCTCACGGTCCGTAGAAGG
>NW_027468476.1:12500-20000 GCF_041734735.1 Babylonia areolata
CCTGGTCGTCAACGCCTGCTCCTGTCCATGCCAAACGGCGTTTTCCTCTCAACTTTGGCATGCTCGCTGAGGAAAAGGCAGGTAAAGGTTGTGGATAAAAAGTAAACGCGCTGTGGAGAATTGCCCAAATCGTTCAGGCGCCGTGAAAAAAAGAAAGACGTAGTCGTCAACGTCTGGTCCCGTCAATGGCGAAGGGCGTTTTCTCTCAACTTTGGCATGCTCGCTGAGGAAAAGGCAGGTAAAGGTTGTGGATAAAAGTCCGAAGAACCTCGCTACAATTGCCAAAATCTTTCCGCTGCCATTCAAAAATGGACTACTCCTCCACACCTCCTCCCGTCCATGCCAAACGGCGTTTTCTCTCAACTTTGGCATGCTCGGAGAGAAAAAAAGGCAGGTAAAGGTTGTGGATAAAAAAGTAAAAAATTGCCAAAATACTTTCTGGGCCCTCAAAAAAAGGCCTACTCCTCAACGCCTGCTCCCGTCCATGCCGAACCGCGTTTTCTATCAACTTTGGCATGCTCGGAGAGAGAAAAAAGGAAAAAAAGAAAAAAAAGGTCCAGTAAAGGTTGTGGATAAAAGTAACCGGCTTTGGAGAATTGCCTGAATCCTTCCGGCGCTGTGAAAAAAAAAGACCAAAAAAAAGACCTGGTCGTCAACGCCTGCTCCTGTCCATGCCAAACGGCGTTTTCCTCTCAACTTTGGCATGCTCGCTGAGGAAAAGGCAGGTAAAGGTTGTGGATAAAAAGTAAACGCGCTGTGGAGAATTGCCCAAATCGTTCAGGCGCCGTGAAAAAAAGAAAGACGTAGTCGTCAACGTCTGGTCCCGTCAATGGCGAAGGGCGTTTTCTCTCAACTTTGGCATGCTCGCTGAGGAAAAGGCAGGTAAAGGTTGTGGATAAAAGTCCGAAGAACCTCGCTACAATTGCCAAAATCTTTCCGCTGCCATTCAAAAATGGACTACTCCTCCACACCTCCTCCCGTCCATGCCAAACGGCGTTTTCTCTCAACTTTGGCATGCTCGGAGAGAAAAAAAGGCAGGTAAAGGTTGTGGATAAAAAAGTAAAAAATTGCCAAAATACTTTCTGGGCCCTCAAAAAAAGGCCTACTCCTCAACGCCTGCTCCCGTCCATGCCGAACCGCGTTTTCTATCAACTTTGGCATGCTCGGAGAGAGAAAAAAGGAAAAAAAGAAAAAAAAGGTCCAGTAAAGGTTGTGGATAAAAGTAACCGGCTTTGGAGAATTGCCTGAATCCTTCCGGCGCTGTGAAAAAAAAAGACCAAAAAAAAGACCTGGTCGTCAACGCCTGCTCCTGTCCATGCCAAACGGCGTTTTCCTCTCAACTTTGGCATGCTCGCTGAGGAAAAGGCAGGTAAAGGTTGTGGATAAAAAGTAAACGCGCTGTGGAGAATTGCCCAAATCGTTCAGGCGCCGTGAAAAAAAGAAAGACGTAGTCGTCAACGTCTGGTCCCGTCAATGGCGAAGGGCGTTTTCTCTCAACTTTGGCATGCTCGCTGAGGAAAAGGCAGGTAAAGGTTGTGGATAAAAGTCCGAAGAACCTCGCTACAATTGCCAAAATCTTTCCGCTGCCATTCAAAAATGGACTACTCCTCCACACCTCCTCCCGTCCATGCCAAACGGCGTTTTCTCTCAACTTTGGCATGCTCGGAGAGAAAAAAAGGCAGGTAAAGGTTGTGGATAAAAAAGTAAAAAATTGCCAAAATACTTTCTGGGCCCTCAAAAAAAGGCCTACTCCTCAACGCCTGCTCCCGTCCATGCCGAACCGCGTTTTCTATCAACTTTGGCATGCTCGGAGAGAGAAAAAAGGAAAAAAAGAAAAAAAAGGTCCAGTAAAGGTTGTGGATAAAAGTAACCGGCTTTGGAGAATTGCCTGAATCCTTCCGGCGCTGTGAAAAAAAAAGACCAAAAAAAAGACCTGGTCGTCAACGCCTGCTCCTGTCCATGCCAAACGGCGTTTTCCTCTCAACTTTGGCATGCTCGCTGAGGAAAAGGCAGGTAAAGGTTGTGGATAAAAAGTAAACGCGCTGTGGAGAATTGCCCAAATCGTTCAGGCGCCGTGAAAAAAAGAAAGACGTAGTCGTCAACGTCTGGTCCCGTCAATGGCGAAGGGCGTTTTCTCTCAACTTTGGCATGCTCGCTGAGGAAAAGGCAGGTAAAGGTTGTGGATAAAAGTCCGAAGAACCTCGCTACAATTGCCAAAATCTTTCCGCTGCCATT
This sequence comes from Babylonia areolata, assembly GCF_041734735.1. Taxonomy (NCBI): domain Eukaryota; kingdom Metazoa; phylum Mollusca; class Gastropoda; order Neogastropoda; family Buccinidae; genus Babylonia; species Babylonia areolata. Next base: position 14,736 of record NW_027468476.1, read on the forward strand.
CAAAAATGGACTACTCCTCCACACCTCCTCCCGTCCATGCCAAACGGCGTTTTCTCTCAACTTTGGCATGCTCGGAGAGAAAAAAAGGCAGGTAAAGGTTGTGGATAAAAAAGTAAAAAATTGCCAAAATACTTTCTGGGCCCTCAAAAAAAGGCCTACTCCTCAACGCCTGCTCCCGTCCATGCCGAACCGCGTTTTCTATCAACTTTGGCATGCTCGGAGAGAGAAAAAAGGAAAAAAAGAAAAAAAAGGTCCAGTAAAGGTTGTGGATAAAAGTAACCGGCTTTGGAGAATTGCCTGAATCCTTCCGGCGCTGTGAAAAAAAAAGACCAAAAAAAAGACCTGGTCGTCAACGCCTGCTCCTGTCCATGCCAAACGGCGTTTTCCTCTCAACTTTGGCATGCTCGCTGAGGAAAAGGCAGGTAAAGGTTGTGGATAAAAAGTAAACGCGCTGTGGAGAATTGCCCAAATCGTTCAGGCGCCGTGAAAAAAAGAAAGACGTAGTCGTCAACGTCTGGTCCCGTCAATGGCGAAGGGCGTTTTCTCTCAACTTTGGCATGCTCGCTGAGGAAAAGGCAGGTAAAGGTTGTGGATAAAAGTCCGAAGAACCTCGCTACAATTGCCAAAATCTTTCCGCTGCCATTCAAAAATGGACTACTCCTCCACACCTCCTCCCGTCCATGCCAAACGGCGTTTTCTCTCAACTTTGGCATGCTCGGAGAGAAAAAAAGGCAGGTAAAGGTTGTGGATAAAAAAGTAAAAAATTGCCAAAATACTTTCTGGGCCCTCAAAAAAGGCCTACTCCTCAACGCCTGCTCCCGTCCATGCCGAACCGCGTTTTCTATCAACTTTGGCATGCTCGGAGAGAGAAAAAAGGAAAAAAAGAAAAAAAAGGTCCAGTAAAGGTTGTGGATAAAAGTAACCGGCTTTGGAGAATTGCCTGAATCCTTCCGGCGCTGTGAAAAAAAAAGACCAAAAAAAAGACCTGGTCGTCAACGCCTGCTCCTGTCCATGCCAAACGGCGTTTTCCTCTCAACTTTGGCATGCTCGCTGAGGAAAAGGCAGGTAAAGGTTGTGGATAAAAAGTAAACGCGCTGTGGAGAATTGCCCAAATCGTTCAGGCGCCGTGAAAAAAAGAAAGACGTAGTCGTCAACGTCTGGTCCCGTCAATGGCGAAGGGCGTTTTCTCTCAACTTTGGCATGCTCGCTGAGGAAAAGGCAGGTAAAGGTTGTGGATAAAAGTCCGAAGAACCTCGCTACAATTGCCAAAATCTTTCCGCTGCCATTCAAAAATGGACTACTCCTCCACACCTCCTCCCGTCCATGCCAAACGGCGTTTTCTCTCAACTTTGGCATGCTCGGAGAGAAAAAAAGGCAGGTAAAGGTTGTGGATAAAAAAGTAAAAAATTGCCAAAATACTTTCTGGGCCCTCAAAAAAAGGCCTACTCCTCAACGCCTGCTCCCGTCCATGCCGAACCGCGTTTTCTATCAACTTTGGCATGCTCGGAGAGAGAAAAAAGGAAAAAAGAAAAAAAAGGTCCAGTAAAGGTTGTGGATAAAAGTAACCGGCTTTGGAGAATTGCCTGAATCCTTCCGGCGCTGTGAAAAAAAAAGACCAAAAAAAAGACCTGGTCGTCAACGCCTGCTCCTGTCCATGCCAAACGGCGTTTTCCTCTCAACTTTGGCATGCTCGCTGAGGAAAAGGCAGGTAAAGGTTGTGGATAAAAAGTAAACGCGCTGTGGAGAATTGCCCAAATCGTTCAGGCGCCGTGAAAAAAAGAAAGACGTAGTCGTCAACGTCTGGTCCCGTCAATGGCGAAGGGCGTTTTCTCTCAACTTTGGCATGCTCGCTGAGGAAAAGGCAGGTAAAGGTTGTGGATAAAAGTCCGAAGAACCTCGCTACAATTGCCAAAATCTTTCCGCTGCCATTCAAAAATGGACTACTCCTCCACACCTCCTCCCGTCCATGCCAAACGGCGTTTTCTCTCAACTTTGGCATGCTCGGAGAGAAAAAAAGGCAGGTAAAGGTTGTGGATAAAAAAGTAAAAAATTGCCAAAATACTTTCTGGGCCCTCAAAAAAAGGCCTACTCCTCAACGCCTGCTCCCGTCCATGCCGAACCGCGTTTTCTATCAACTTTGGCATGCTCGGAGAGAGAAAAAAGGAAAAAAAGAAAAAAAAGGTCCAGTAAAGGTTGTGGATAAAAGTAACCGGCTTTGGAGAATTGCCTGAATCCTTCCGGCGCTGTGAAAAAAAAAGACCAAAAAAAAGACCTGGTCGTCAACGCCTGCTCCTGTCCATGCCAAACGGCGTTTTCCTCTCAACTTTGGCATGCTCGCTGAGAGAAGGCAGGTAAAGGTTGTGGATAAAAAGTAAACGCGCTGTGGAGAATTGCCAAATCGTTCAGGGCGCAGGTGAAAAAAAGAAAGACGTAGTCGTCAACGTCTGGTCCCGTCAATGCGAAGGGCGTTTTCTCTCAACTTTGGCATGCTCGCTGAGGAAAAGGCAGGTAAAGGTTGTGGAATAAAAGTCCGAAGAACCTCGCTACAATTGCCAAAATCGTTCCGCCTGCCATTCAAAAATGGACTACTCCTCTCACACCTCCTCCCGTCCATGCCAAACGGCGTTTTTCTCTCAACTTTGGCATGCTCGGAGAGAAAAAAAAGGCAGTAAAGGTTGTGGATAAAAAAGTAAAAAATTGCCAAAATACTTTCTGGGCCCTCAAAAAAAAGGCCTACTCCTCAACGCCGTGCTCCCGTCCATGCCGAACCGCTGTTTTCTATCAACTTTGGCATGCTCGAGAGAGAAAAAAGGAAAAAAAGAAAAAAAGGTCCAGTAAAGGTTGTGGATAAAAGTAACCGGCTTTGGAGAATTGCCTGAATCCTTCCGGCGCTGTGAAAAAAAAAGACCAAAAAAGAAGACCTGGTCGTCAACGCCTGCCTCCTGTCCATGCCAAACGCGTTTTCCTCTCAACTTTGGCATGCTCGCTGAGGAAAAGGCAGGTAAAGGTTGTGGATAAAAAGTAAACGCGCTGTGGAGAATTGCCCAAATCGTTCAGGCGCCGTGAAAAAAAGAAAGACGTAGTCGTCAACGTCTGGTCCCGTCAATGGCGAAGGGCGTTTTCTCTCAACTTTGGCATGCTCGCTGAGGAAAAGGCAGGTAAAGGTTGTGGATAAAAGTCCGAAGAACCTCGCTACAATTGCCAAAATCTTTCCGCTGCCATTCAAAAATGGACTACTCCTCCACACCTCCTCCCGTCCATGCCAAACGGCGTTTTCTCTCAACTTTGGCATGCTCGGAGAGAAAAAAAGGCAGGTAAAGGTTGTGGATAAAAAAGTCAAAAATTGCCAAAATACTTTCTGGGCCCTCAAAAAAAGGCCTACTCCTCAACGCCTGCTCCCGTCCATGCCGAACCGCGTTTCTATCAACTTTGGCATGCTCGGAGAGAGAAAAAAGGAAAAAAAGAAAAAAAAGGTCCAGTAAAGGTTGTGGATAAAAGTAACCGGCTTTGGAGAATTGCCTGAATCCTTCCGGCGCTGTGAAAAAAAAAGACCAAAAAAAAGACCTGGTCGTCAACGCCTGCTCCTGTCCATGCCAAACGGCGTTTTCCTCTCAACTTTGGCATGCTCGCTGAGGAAAAGGCAGGTAAAGGTTGTGGATAAAAAGTAAACGCGCTGTGGAGAATTGCCCAATCGTTCAGGCGCCGTGAAAAAAAGAAAGACGTAGTCGTCAACGTCTGTCCCGTCAATGGCGAAGGGCGTTTTCTCTCAACTTTGCATGCTCGCTGAGGAAAAGGCAGGTAAAGGTTGTGGATAAAAGTCCGAAGAACCTCGCTACAATTGCCAAAATCTTTCCGCTGCCATTCAAAAATGGACTACTCCTCCACACCTCCTCCCGTCCATGCCAAACGGCGTTTTCTCTCAACTTTGGCATGCTCGGAGAGAAAAAAAGGCAGGTAAAGGTTGTGGATAAAAAAGTCAAAAATTGCCAAAATACTTTCTGGGCCCTCAAAAAAAGGCCTACTCCTCAACGCCTGCTCCCGTCCATGCCGAACCGCGTTTTCTATCAACTTTGGCATGCTCGGAGAGAGAAAAAAGGAAAAAAAGAAAAAAAAGGTCCAGTAAAGGTTGTGGATAAAAGTAACCGGCTTTGGAGAATTGCCTGAATCCTTCCGGCGCTGTGAAAAAAAAAGACCAAAAAAAAAGACCTGGTCGTCAACGCCTGCTCCTGTCCATGCCAAACGGCGTTTTCCTCTCAACTTTGGCATGCTCGCTGAGGAAAAGGCAGGTAAAGGTTGTGGATAAAAAGTAAACGCGCTGTGGAGAATTGCCCAAATCGTTCAGGCGCCGTGAAAAAAAGAAAGACGTAGTCGTCAACGTCTGGTCCCGTCAATGGCGAAGGGCGTTTTCCTCTCAACTTTGGCATGCTCGCTGAGGAAAAGGCAGGTAAAGGTTGTGGATAAAAGTCCGAAGAACCTCGCTACAATTGCCAAAATCTTTCCGCTGCCATTCAAAAATGGACTACTCCTCCACACCTCCTCCCGTCCATGCCAAACGGCGTTTTCTCTCAACTTTGGCATGCTCGGAGAGAAAAAAAGGCAGGTAAAGGTTGTGGATAAAAAAGTCAAAAATTGCCAAAATACTTTCTGGGCCCTCAAAAAAAGGCCTACTCCTCAACGCCTGCTCCCGTCCATGCCGAACCGCGTTTTCTATCAACTTTGGCATGCTCGGAGAGAGAAAAAAGGAAAAAAAGAAAAAAAAGGTCCAGTAAAGGTTGTGGATAAAAGTAACCGGCTTTGGAGAATTGCCTGAATCCTTCCGGCGCTGTGAAAAAAAAAGACCAAAAAAAAGACCTGGTCGTCAACGCCTGCTCCTGTCCATGCCAAACGGCGTTTTCCTCTCAACTTTGGCATGCTCGCTGAGGAAAAGGCAGGTAAAGGTTGTGGATAAAAAGTAAACGCGCTGTGGAGAATTGCCCAAATCGTTCAGGCGCCGTGAAAAAAAGAAAGACGTAGTCGTCAACGTCTGGTCCCGTCAATGGCGAAGGGCGTTTTCTCTCAACTTTGGCATGCTCGCTGAGGAAAAGGCAGGTAAAGGTTGTGGATAAAAGTCCGAAGAACCTCGCTACAATTGCCAAAATCTTTCCGCTGCCATTCAAAAATGGACTACTCCTCCACACCTCCTCCCGTCCATGCCAAACGGCGTTTTCTCTCAACTTTGGCATGCTCGGAGAGAAAAAAAAGGCAGGTAAAGGTTGTGGATAAAAA
>NW_027468477.1:5000-7500 GCF_041734735.1 Babylonia areolata
CGCCACGCCACGCCGCGTCCCCCACAACCAGGGTGTCGCATAAGGCGCTGCGAAGGTGGACCTTGATCCACATTGGGCAGAGCCTGAGTTGAGGCCCCCCAGCACGTGCCTGGGGACCAGGCGTTGAGGAGTAGGCCTTTTTTTGAGGGCCCAGAAAGTATTTTGGCAATTGTAGCGAGGTTTTGGAGTTTTATCCACAACCTTTACCTGCCTTTTTTTCTCTCCGAGCATGCCAAAGTTGAGAGAAAACGCCGTTTGGCATGGACGGGAGGAGGTGTGGAGGAGTAGTCCATTTTTGAATGGCAGCGGAAAGATTTTGGCAATTGTAGCGAGGTTCTTCGGACTTTTATCCACAACCTTTACCTGCCTTTTCCTCAGCGAGCATGCCAAAGTTGAGAGAAAACGCCCTTCGCCATTGACGGGACCAGACGTTGACGACTACGTCTTTCTTTTTTTCACGGCGCCTGAACGATTTGGGCAATTCTCCACAGCGCGTTTACTTTTTATCCACAACCTTTACCTGCCTTTTCCTCAGCGAGCATGCCAAAGTTGAGAGGAAAACGCCGTTTGGCATGGACAGGAGCAGGCGTTGACGACCAGGTCTTTTTTTTGGTCTTTTTTTTTCACAGCGCCGGAAGGATTCAGGCAATTCTCCAAAGCCGGTTACTTTTATCCACAACCTTTACTGGACCTTTTTTTTCTTTTTTTCCTTTTTTCTCTCTCCGAGCATGCCAAAGTTGATAGAAAACGCGGTTCGGCATGGACGGGAGCAGGCGTTGAGGAGTAGGCCTTTTTTTGAGGGCCCAGAAAGTATTTTGGCAATTTTTTACTTTTTTATCCACAACCTTTACCTGCCTTTTTTTCTCTCCGAGCATGCCAAAGTTGAGAGAAAACGCCGTTTGGCATGGACGGGAGGAGGTGTGGAGGAGTAGTCCATTTTTGAATGGCAGCGGAAAGATTTTGGCAATTGTAGCGAGGTTCTTCGGACTTTTATCCACAACCTTTACCTGCCTTTTCCTCAGCGAGCATGCCAAAGTTGAGAGAAAACGCCCTTCGCCATTGACGGGACCAGACGTTGACGACTACGTCTTTCTTTTTTTCACGGCGCCTGAACGATTTGGGCAATTCTCCACAGCGCGTTTACTTTTTATCCACAACCTTTACCTGCCTTTTCCTCAGCGAGCATGCCAAAGTTGAGAGGAAAACGCCGTTTGGCATGGACAGGAGCAGGCGTTGACGACCAGGTCTTTTTTTTGGTCTTTTTTTTTCACAGCGCCGGAAGGATTCAGGCAATTCTCCAAAGCCGGTTACTTTTATCCACAACCTTTACTGGACCTTTTTTTTCTTTTTTTCCTTTTTTCTCTCTCCGAGCATGCCAAAGTTGATAGAAAACGCGGTTCGGCATGGACGGGAGCAGGCGTTGAGGAGTAGGCCTTTTTTTGAGGGCCCAGAAAGTATTTTGGCAATTTTTTACTTTTTTATCCACAACCTTTACCTGCCTTTTTTTCTCTCCGAGCATGCCAAAGTTGAGAGAAAACGCCGTTTGGCATGGACGGGAGGAGGTGTGGAGGAGTAGTCCATTTTTGAATGGCAGCGGAAAGATTTTGGCAATTGTAGCGAGGTTCTTCGGACTTTTATCCACAACCTTTACCTGCCTTTTCCTCAGCGAGCATGCCAAAGTTGAGAGAAAACGCCCTTCGCCATTGACGGGACCAGACGTTGACGACTACGTCTTTCTTTTTTTCACGGCGCCTGAACGATTTGGGCAATTCTCCACAGCGCGTTTACTTTTTATCCACAACCTTTACCTGCCTTTTCCTCAGCGAGCATGCCAAAGTTGAGAGGAAAACGCCGTTTGGCATGGACAGGAGCAGGCGTTGACGACCAGGTCTTTTTTTTGGTCTTTTTTTTTCACAGCGCCGGAAGGATTCAGGCAATTCTCCAAAGCCGGTTACTTTTATCCACAACCTTTACTGGACCTTTTTTTTCTTTTTTTCCTTTTTTCTCTCTCCGAGCATGCCAAAGTTGATAGAAAACGCGGTTCGGCATGGACGGGAGCAGGCGTTGAGGAGTAGGCCTTTTTTTGAGGGCCCAGAAAGTATTTTGGCAATTTTTTACTTTTTTATCCACAACCTTTACCTGCCTTTTTTTCTCTCCGAGCATGCCAAAGTTGAGAGAAAACGCCGTTTGGCATGGACGGGAGGAGGTGTGGAGGAGTAGTCCATTTTTGAATGGCAGCGGAAAGATTTTGGCAATTGTAGCGAGGTTCTTCGGACTTTTATCCACAACCTTTACCTGCCTTTTCCTCAGCGAGCATGCCAAAGTTGAGAGAAAACGCCCTTCGCCATTGACGGGACCAGACGTTGACGACTACGTCTTTCTTTTTTTCACGGCGCCTGAACGATTTGGGCAATTCTCCACAGCGCGTTTACTTTTTATCCACAACCTTTACCTGCCTTTTCCTCAGCGAGCATGCCAAAGTTGAGAGGAAAACGCCGTT
>NW_027468477.1:17500-20000 GCF_041734735.1 Babylonia areolata
AGCGAGCATGCCAAAGTTGAGAGGAAAACGCCGTTTGGCATGGACAGGAGCAGGCGTTGACGACCAGGTCTTTTTTTTGGTCTTTTTTTTTCACAGCGCCGGAAGGATTCAGGCAATTCTCCAAAGCCGGTTACTTTTATCCACAACCTTTACTGGACCTTTTTTTTCTTTTTTTCCTTTTTTCTCTCTCCGAGCATGCCAAAGTTGATAGAAAACGCGGTTCGGCATGGACGGGAGCAGGCGTTGAGGAGTAGGCCTTTTTTTGAGGGCCCAGAAAGTATTTTGGCAATTTTTTACTTTTTTATCCACAACCTTTACCTGCCTTTTTTTCTCTCCGAGCATGCCAAAGTTGAGAGAAAACGCCGTTTGGCATGGACGGGAGGAGGTGTGGAGGAGTAGTCCATTTTTGAATGGCAGCGGAAAGATTTTGGCAATTGTAGCGAGGTTCTTCGGACTTTTATCCACAACCTTTACCTGCCTTTTCCTCAGCGAGCATGCCAAAGTTGAGAGAAAACGCCCTTCGCCATTGACGGGACCAGACGTTGACGACTACGTCTTTCTTTTTTTCACGGCGCCTGAACGATTTGGGCAATTCTCCACAGCGCGTTTACTTTTTATCCACAACCTTTACCTGCCTTTTCCTCAGCGAGCATGCCAAAGTTGAGAGGAAAACGCCGTTTGGCATGGACAGGAGCAGGCGTTGACGACCAGGTCTTTTTTTTGGTCTTTTTTTTTCACAGCGCCGGAAGGATTCAGGCAATTCTCCAAAGCCGGTTACTTTTATCCACAACCTTTACTGGACCTTTTTTTTTTTTTTTCCTTTTTTCTCTCTCCGAGCATGCCAAAGTTGATAGAAAACGCGGTTCGGCATGGACGGGAGCAGGCGTTGAGGAGTAGGCCTTTTTTTGAGGGCCCAGAAAGTATTTTGGCAATTTTTTACTTTTTTATCCACAACCTTTACCTGCCTTTTTTTCTCTCCGAGCATGCCAAAGTTGAGAGAAAACGCCGTTTGGCATGGACGGGAGGAGGTGTGGAGGAGTAGTCCATTTTTGAATGGCAGCGGAAAGATTTTGGCAATTGTAGCGAGGTTCTTCGGACTTTTATCCACAACCTTTACCTGCCTTTTCCTCAGCGAGCATGCCAAAGTTGAGAGAAAACGCCCTTCGCCATTGACGGGACCAGACGTTGACGACTACGTCTTTCTTTTTTTCACGGCGCCTGAACGATTTGGGCAATTCTCCACAGCGCGTTTACTTTTTATCCACAACCTTTACCTGCCTTTTCCTCAGCGAGCATGCCAAAGTTGAGAGGAAAACGCCGTTTGGCATGGACAGGAGCAGGCGTTGACGACCAGGTCTTTTTTTTGGTCTTTTTTTTTCACAGCGCCGGAAGGATTCAGGCAATTCTCCAAAGCCGGTTACTTTTATCCACAACCTTTACTGGACCTTTTTTTTCTTTTTTTCCTTTTTTCTCTCTCCGAGCATGCCAAAGTTGATAGAAAACGCGGTTCGGCATGGACGGGAGCAGGCGTTGAGGAGTAGGCCTTTTTTTGAGGGCCCAGAAAGTATTTTGGCAATTTTTTACTTTTTTATCCACAACCTTTACCTGCCTTTTTTTCTCTCCGAGCATGCCAAAGTTGAGAGAAAACGCCGTTTGGCATGGACGGGAGGAGGTGTGGAGGAGTAGTCCATTTTTGAATGGCAGCGGAAAGATTTTGGCAATTGTAGCGAGGTTCTTCGGACTTTTATCCACAACCTTTACCTGCCTTTTCCTCAGCGAGCATGCCAAAGTTGAGAGAAAACGCCCTTCGCCATTGACGGGACCAGACGTTGACGACTACGTCTTTCTTTTTTTCACGGCGCCTGAACGATTTGGGCAATTCTCCACAGCGCGTTTACTTTTTATCCACAACCTTTACCTGCCTTTTCCTCAGCGAGCATGCCAAAGTTGAGAGGAAAACGCCGTTTGGCATGGACAGGAGCAGGCGTTGACGACCAGGTCTTTTTTTTGGTCTTTTTTTTTCACAGCGCCGGAAGGATTCAGGCAATTCTCCAAAGCCGGTTACTTTTATCCACAACCTTTACTGGACCTTTTTTTTCTTTTTTTCCTTTTTTCTCTCTCCGAGCATGCCAAAGTTGATAGAAAACGCGGTTCGGCATGGACGGGAGCAGGCGTTGAGGAGTAGGCCTTTTTTTGAGGGCCCAGAAAGTATTTTGGCAATTTTTTACTTTTTTATCCACAACCTTTACCTGCCTTTTTTTCTCTCCGAGCATGCCAAAGTTGAGAGAAAACGCCGTTTGGCATGGACGGGAGGAGGTGTGGAGGAGTAGTCCATTTTTGAATGGCAGCGGAAAGATTTTGGCAATTGTAGCGAGGTTCTTCGGACTTTTATCCACAACCTTTACCTGCCTTTTCCTCAGCGAGCATGCCAAAGTTGAGAGAAAACGCCCTTCGCCATTGACGGGACCAGACGTTGACGACTACGTCTTTCTTTTTTTCA
>NW_027468478.1:7500-10000 GCF_041734735.1 Babylonia areolata
CGTCCATGCCGAACCGCGTTTTCTATCAACTTTGGCATGCTCGGAGAGAGAAAAAAGGAAAAAAAGAAAAAAAAGGTCCAGTAAAGGTTGTGGATAAAAGTAACCGGCTTTGGAGAATTGCCTGAATCCTTCCGGCGCTGTGAAAAAAAAAGACCAAAAAAAAGACCTGGTCGTCAACGCCTGCTCCTGTCCATGCCAAACGGCGTTTTCCTCTCAACTTTGGCATGCTCGCTGAGGAAAAGGCAGGTAAAGGTTGTGGATAAAAAGTAAACGCGCTGTGGAGAATTGCCCAAATCGTTCAGGCGCCGTGAAAAAAAGAAAGACGTAGTCGTCAACGTCTGGTCCCGTCAATGGCGAAGGGCGTTTTCTCTCAACTTTGGCATGCTCGCTGAGGAAAAGGCAGGTAAAGGTTGTGGATAAAAGTCCGAAGAACCTCGCTACAATTGCCAAAATCTTTCCGCTGCCATTCAAAAATGGACTACTCCTCCACACCTCCTCCCGTCCATGCCAAACGGCGTTTTCTCTCAACTTTGGCATGCTCGGAGAGAAAAAAAGGCAGGTAAAGGTTGTGGATAAAAAAGTAAAAAATTGCCAAAATACTTTCTGGGCCCTCAAAAAAAGGCCTACTCCTCAACGCCTGCTCCCGTCCATGCCGAACCGCGTTTTCTATCAACTTTGGCATGCTCGGAGAGAGAAAAAAGGAAAAAAAGAAAAAAAAGGTCCAGTAAAGGTTGTGGATAAAAGTAACCGGCTTTGGAGAATTGCCTGAATCCTTCCGGCGCTGTGAAAAAAAAAGACCAAAAAAAAGACCTGGTCGTCAACGCCTGCTCCTGTCCATGCCAAACGGCGTTTTCCTCTCAACTTTGGCATGCTCGCTGAGGAAAAGGCAGGTAAAGGTTGTGGATAAAAAGTAAACGCGCTGTGGAGAATTGCCCAAATCGTTCAGGCGCCGTGAAAAAAAGAAAGACGTAGTCGTCAACGTCTGGTCCCGTCAATGGCGAAGGGCGTTTTCTCTCAACTTTGGCATGCTCGCTGAGGAAAAGGCAGGTAAAGGTTGTGGATAAAAGTCCGAAGAACCTCGCTACAATTGCCAAAATCTTTCCGCTGCCATTCAAAAATGGACTACTCCTCCACACCTCCTCCCGTCCATGCCAAACGGCGTTTTCTCTCAACTTTGGCATGCTCGGAGAGAAAAAAAGGCAGGTAAAGGTTGTGGATAAAACTCCAAAACCTCGCTACAATTGCCAAAATACTTTCTGGGCCCTCAAAAAAAGGCCTACTCCTCAACGCCTGGTCCCCAGGCACGTGCTGGGGGGCCTCAACTCAGGCTCTGCCCAATGTGGATCAAGGTCCACCTTCGCAGCGCCTTATGCGACACCCTGGTTGTGGGGGACGCGGCGTGGCGTGGCGGATCGCTCCGGTCGGCGCACAGCCGGCAACGGTCGACCCGTCCGCCTGGCTTTACTGCCCCCGCGCTTCTGTCTTTTGCACTGGCAAGCTAGCGACCGCTCGGCGTGCGAGGCCCGAGTCGGGGGACGGGAGTCTCGGGAGCCCACCAGCTCCCCGCAGGCTACCCGCCCGGCTGCCGAGCTTCCCGCCTGCGCGTCCAAGTGTGAACGCGCACGGCCGCCTCGCCGGGCTTCCTTTGCCGGGGCTCGGCTTGTCGGCCGGCGTCTCACGGTCCGTAGAAGGTTCGGTGCGTTCGCTGACGACGGGTCGAGAGAAGCGTTTTCTCTCCTCCCTCACTGACGGTCGTTGGTGCTCCCCAGCCCCTTCGGCGTCCCAAAGCGTAACGCCTGCTTCATCTCGTCAAGGGCGCGCCCGTCTCTAACCGGGCGTCGTCCGGCACGTGGAAACGGGCGGGAGACGGTGTCGAGGAGGAAGAAAGGGTGGGGTCCGGTCCGGTCCGGTCTGGTCTCCTCCTCCTCCTTCTTCTTCTTGGCGCGCCTCCCGCCGAGACCGATGGATTCGTTGCACTCTCAGGCCCTGAATCTGTTGTCCGGTGGTTTCAGTTGATAGTGCTGCCGCGGACCGCCCACGGAAAGAGCTCAGCCCTCGTTTCTGTGAGCAGCGGTCCCAACTGGCGCTGCAACCGTCTCCCGGGGGCACGCAGAATACGGGTTGCATTCTGGTTGATCCTGCCAGTAGTCATATGCTTGTCTCAAAGATTAAGCCATGCATGTCTAAGTTCACACCCTCGTACGGTGAAACCGCGAATGGCTCATTAAATCAGTCGAGGTTCCTTAGATGATCCAAATTTACTTGGATAACTGTGGTAATTCTAGAGCTAATACATGCCGACCAGCTCCGACCCCTCGGGGAAAGAGCGCTTTTATTAGTTCAAAGCCAGTCGGGTTCTGCCCGTCCTTTGGTGACTCTGGATAACTTTGTGCCGATCGCATGGCCTCGAGCCGGCGACGCATCTTTCAAATGTCTGCCCTATCAAATGACGATGGTACGTGATCTGCCTACCATGTTAGCAACGGGTAGCGGGGAATCA
>NW_027468478.1:17500-20000 GCF_041734735.1 Babylonia areolata
TTGTGGATAAAAGTCCGAAGAACCTCGCTACAATTGCCAAAATCTTTCCGCTGCCATTCAAAAATGGACTACTCCTCCACACCTCCTCCCGTCCATGCCAAACGGCGTTTTCTCTCAACTTTGGCATGCTCGGAGAGAAAAAAAGGCAGGTAAAGGTTGTGGATAAAAAAGTAAAAAATTGCCAAAATACTTTCTGGGCCCTCAAAAAAAGGCCTACTCCTCAACGCCTGCTCCCGTCCATGCCGAACCGCGTTTTCTATCAACTTTGGCATGCTCGGAGAGAGAAAAAAGGAAAAAAAGAAAAAAAAGGTCCAGTAAAGGTTGTGGATAAAAGTAACCGGCTTTGGAGAATTGCCTGAATCCTTCCGGCGCTGTGAAAAAAAAAGACCAAAAAAAAGACCTGGTCGTCAACGCCTGCTCCTGTCCATGCCAAACGGCGTTTTCCTCTCAACTTTGGCATGCTCGCTGAGGAAAAGGCAGGTAAAGGTTGTGGATAAAAAGTAAACGCGCTGTGGAGAATTGCCCAAATCGTTCAGGCGCCGTGAAAAAAAGAAAGACGTAGTCGTCAACGTCTGGTCCCGTCAATGGCGAAGGGCGTTTTCTCTCAACTTTGGCATGCTCGCTGAGGAAAAGGCAGGTAAAGGTTGTGGATAAAAGTCCGAAGAACCTCGCTACAATTGCCAAAATCTTTCCGCTGCCATTCAAAAATGGACTACTCCTCCACACCTCCTCCCGTCCATGCCAAACGGCGTTTTCTCTCAACTTTGGCATGCTCGGAGAGAAAAAAAGGCAGGTAAAGGTTGTGGATAAAAAAGTAAAAAATTGCCAAAATACTTTCTGGGCCCTCAAAAAAAGGCCTACTCCTCAACGCCTGCTCCCGTCCATGCCGAACCGCGTTTTCTATCAACTTTGGCATGCTCGGAGAGAGAAAAAAGGAAAAAAAGAAAAAAAAGGTCCAGTAAAGGTTGTGGATAAAAGTAACCGGCTTTGGAGAATTGCCTGAATCCTTCCGGCGCTGTGAAAAAAAAAGACCAAAAAAAAGACCTGGTCGTCAACGCCTGCTCCTGTCCATGCCAAACGGCGTTTTCCTCTCAACTTTGGCATGCTCGCTGAGGAAAAGGCAGGTAAAGGTTGTGGATAAAAAGTAAACGCGCTGTGGAGAATTGCCCAAATCGTTCAGGCGCCGTGAAAAAAAGAAAGACGTAGTCGTCAACGTCTGGTCCCGTCAATGGCGAAGGGCGTTTTCTCTCAACTTTGGCATGCTCGCTGAGGAAAAGGCAGGTAAAGGTTGTGGATAAAAGTCCGAAGAACCTCGCTACAATTGCCAAAATCTTTCCGCTGCCATTCAAAAATGGACTACTCCTCCACACCTCCTCCCGTCCATGCCAAACGGCGTTTTCTCTCAACTTTGGCATGCTCGGAGAGAAAAAAAGGCAGGTAAAGGTTGTGGATAAAAAAGTAAAAAATTGCCAAAATACTTTCTGGGCCCTCAAAAAAAGGCCTACTCCTCAACGCCTGCTCCCGTCCATGCCGAACCGCGTTTTCTATCAACTTTGGCATGCTCGGAGAGAGAAAAAAGGAAAAAAAGAAAAAAAAGGTCCAGTAAAGGTTGTGGATAAAAGTAACCGGCTTTGGAGAATTGCCTGAATCCTTCCGGCGCTGTGAAAAAAAAAGACCAAAAAAAAGACCTGGTCGTCAACGCCTGCTCCTGTCCATGCCAAACGGCGTTTTCCTCTCAACTTTGGCATGCTCGCTGAGGAAAAGGCAGGTAAAGGTTGTGGATAAAAAGTAAACGCGCTGTGGAGAATTGCCCAAATCGTTCAGGCGCCGTGAAAAAAAGAAAGACGTAGTCGTCAACGTCTGGTCCCGTCAATGGCGAAGGGCGTTTTCTCTCAACTTTGGCATGCTCGCTGAGGAAAAGGCAGGTAAAGGTTGTGGATAAAAGTCCGAAGAACCTCGCTACAATTGCCAAAATCTTTCCGCTGCCATTCAAAAATGGACTACTCCTCCACACCTCCTCCCGTCCATGCCAAACGGCGTTTTCTCTCAACTTTGGCATGCTCGGAGAGAAAAAAAGGCAGGTAAAGGTTGTGGATAAAACTACCTCACACAATTGTCCATGCCAAACGGCGGGCCCTCAAAAAAAGGCCTATGCTCGGAGAGAAAAAAAGGCAGGTAAAGGTTGTGGATAAAACTCCAAAACCTCGCTACAATTGGCCCTCAAAAAAAGGCCTACTCCTCACGCCTGGTCCCCAGGCACGTGCTGGGGGCCTCAACTCAGGCTCTGCCCAATGTGGATCAAGGTCCACCTTCGCAGCGCCTTATGCGACACCCTGGTTGTGGGGGACGCGGCGTGGCGTGGCGGATCGCTCCGGTCGGCGCACAGCCGGCAACGGTCGACCCGTCCGCCTGGCTTTACTGCCCCCGCGCTTCTGTCTTTTGCACTGGCAAGCTAGCGACCGCTCGGCGTGCGAGGCCCGAGTCGGGGGACGGGAGTCTC
>NW_027468479.1:5000-7500 GCF_041734735.1 Babylonia areolata
AGAAACGAGGGCTGAGCTCTTTCCGTGGGCGGTCCGCGGCAGCACTATCAACTGAAACCACCGGACAACAGATTCAGGGCCTGAGAGTGCAACGAATCCATCGGTCTCGGCGGGAGGCGCGCCAAGAAGAAGAAGGAGGAGGAGGAGACCAGACCGGACCGGACCGGACCCCACCCTTTCTTCCTCCTCGACACCGTCTCCCGCCCGTTTCCACGTGCCGGACGACGCCCGGTTAGAGACGGGCGCGCCCTTGACGAGATGAAGCAGGCGTTACGCTTTGGGACGCCGAAGGGGCTGGGGAGCACCAACGACCGTCAGTGAGGGAGGAGAGAAAACGCTTCTCTCGACCCGTCGTCAGCGAACGCACCGAACCTTCTACGGACCGTGAGACGCCGGCCGACAAGCCGAGCCCCGGCAAAGGAAGCCCGGCGAGGCGGCCGTGCGCGTTCACACTTGGACGCGCAGGCGGGAAGCTCGGCAGCCGGGCGGGTAGCCTGCGGGGAGCTGGTGGGCTCCCGAGACTCCCGTCCCCCGACTCGGGCCTCGCACGCCGAGCGGTCGCTAGCTTGCCAGTGCAAAAGACAGAAGCGCGGGGGCAGTAAAGCCAGGCGGACGGGTCGACCGTTGCCGGCTGTGCGCCGACCGGAGCGATCCGCCACGCCACGCCGCGTCCCCCACAACCAGGGTGTCGCATAAGGCGCTGCGAAGGTGGACCTTGATCCACATTGGGCAGAGCCTGAGTTGAGGCCCCCCAGCACGTGCCTGGGGACCAGGCGTTGAGGAGTAGGCCTTTTTTTGAGGGCCCAGAAAGTATTTTGGCAATTGTAGCGAGGTTTTGGAGTTTTATCCACAACCTTTACCTGCCTTTTTTTCTTTTTTTCCTTTTTTCTCTCTCCGAGCATGCCAAAGTTGATAGAAAACGCGGTTCGGCATGGACGGGAGCAGGCGTTGAGGAGTAGGCCTTTTTTTGAGGGCCCAGAAAGTATTTTGGCAATTTTTTACTTTTTTATCCACAACCTTTACCTGCCTTTTTTTCTCTCCGAGCATGCCAAAGTTGAGAGAAAACGCCGTTTGGCATGGACGGGAGGAGGTGTGGAGGAGTAGTCCATTTTTGAATGGCAGCGGAAAGATTTTGGCAATTGTAGCGAGGTTCTTCGGACTTTTATCCACAACCTTTACCTGCCTTTTCCTCAGCGAGCATGCCAAAGTTGAGAGAAAACGCCCTTCGCCATTGACGGGACCAGACGTTGACGACTACGTCTTTCTTTTTTTCACGGCGCCTGAACGATTTGGGCAATTCTCCACAGCGCGTTTACTTTTTATCCACAACCTTTACCTGCCTTTTCCTCAGCGAGCATGCCAAAGTTGAGAGGAAAACGCCGTTTGGCATGGACAGGAGCAGGCGTTGACGACCAGGTCTTTTTTTTGGTCTTTTTTTTTCACAGCGCCGGAAGGATTCAGGCAATTCTCCAAAGCCGGTTACTTTTATCCACAACCTTTACTGGACCTTTTTTTTCTTTTTTTCCTTTTTTCTCTCTCCGAGCATGCCAAAGTTGATAGAAAACGCGGTTCGGCATGGACGGGAGCAGGCGTTGAGGAGTAGGCCTTTTTTTGAGGGCCCAGAAAGTATTTTGGCAATTTTTTACTTTTTTATCCACAACCTTTACCTGCCTTTTTTTCTCTCCGAGCATGCCAAAGTTGAGAGAAAACGCCGTTTGGCATGGACGGGAGGAGGTGTGGAGGAGTAGTCCATTTTTGAATGGCAGCGGAAAGATTTTGGCAATTGTAGCGAGGTTCTTCGGACTTTTATCCACAACCTTTACCTGCCTTTTCCTCAGCGAGCATGCCAAAGTTGAGAGGAAAACGCCGTTTGGCATGGACAGGAGCAGGCGTTGACGACCAGGTCTTTTTTTTGGTCTTTTTTTTTCACAGCGCCGGAAGGATTCAGGCAATTCTCCAAAGCCGGTTACTTTTATCCACAACCTTTACTGGACCTTTTTTTTCTTTTTTTCCTTTTTTCTCTCTCCGAGCATGCCAAAGTTGATAGAAAACGCGGTTCGGCATGGACGGGAGCAGGCGTTGAGGAGTAGGCCTTTTTTTGAGGGCCCAGAAAGTATTTTGGCAATTTTTTACTTTTTTATCCACAACCTTTACCTGCCTTTTTTTCTCTCCGAGCATGCCAAAGTTGAGAGAAAACGCCGTTTGGCATGGACGGGAGGAGGTGTGGAGGAGTAGTCCATTTTTGAATGGCAGCGGAAAGATTTTGGCAATTGTAGCGAGGTTCTTCGGACTTTTATCCACAACCTTTACCTGCCTTTTCCTCAGCGAGCATGCCAAAGTTGAGAGGAAAACGCCGTTTGGCATGGACAGGAGCAGGCGTTGACGACCAGGTCTTTTTTTTGGTCTTTTTTTTTCACAGCGCCGGAAGGATTCAGGCAATTCTCCAAAGCCGGTTACTTTTATCCACAACCTTTACTGGACCTTTTTTTTCTTTTTTTCC
>NW_027468480.1:0-2500 GCF_041734735.1 Babylonia areolata
AAAAAGAAAAAAAAGGTCCAGTAAAGGTTGTGGATAAAAGTAACCGGCTTTGGAGAATTGCCTGAATCCTTCCGGCGCTGTGAAAAAAAAAGACCCAAAAAAAAGACCTGGTCGTCAACGCCTGCTCCTGTCCATGCCAAACGGCGTTTTCCTCTCAACTTTGGCATGCTCGCTGAGGAAAAGGCAGGTAAAGGTTGTGGATAAAAAGTAAACGCGCTGTGGAGAATTGCCCAAATCGTTCAGGCGCCGTGAAAAAAAGAAAGACGTAGTCGTCAACGTCTGGTCCCGTCAATGGCGAAGGGCGTTTTCTCTCAACTTTGGCATGCTCGCTGAGGAAAAGGCAGGTAAAGGTTGTGGATAAAAGTCCGAAGAACCTCGCTACAATTGCCAAAATCTTTCCGCTGCCATTCAAAAATGGACTACTCCTCCACACCTCCTCCCGTCCATGCCAAACGGCGTTTTCTCTCAACTTTGGCATGCTCGGAGAGAAAAAAAGGCAGGTAAAGGTTGTGGATAAAAAAGTAAAAAATTGCCAAAATACTTTCTGGGCCCTCAAAAAAAGGCCTACTCCTCAACGCCTGCTCCCGTCCATGCCGAACCGCGTTTTCTATCAACTTTGGCATGCTCGGAGAGAGAAAAAAGGAAAAAAAGAAAAAAAAGGTCCAGTAAAGGTTGTGGATAAAAGTAACCGGCTTTGGAGAATTGCCTGAATCCTTCCGGCGCTGTGAAAAAAAAAGACCAAAAAAAAGACCTGGTCGTCAACGCCTGCTCCTGTCCATGCCAAACGGCGTTTTCCTCTCAACTTTGGCATGCTCGCTGAGGAAAAGGCAGGTAAAGGTTGTGGATAAAAAGTAAACGCGCTGTGGAGAATTGCCCAAATCGTTCAGGCGCCGTGAAAAAAGAAAGACGTAGTCGTCAACGTCTGGTCCCGTCAATGGCGAAGGGCGTTTTCTCTCAACTTTGGCATGCTCGCTGAGGAAAAGGCAGGTAAAGGTTGTGGATAAAAGTCCGAAGAACCTCGCTACAATTGCCAAAATCTTTCCGCTGCCATTCAAAAATGGACTACTCCTCCACACCTCCTCCCGTCCATGCCAAACGGCGTTTTCTCTCAACTTTGGCATGCTCGGAGAGAAAAAAAGGCAGGTAAAGGTTGTGGATAAAAAAGTAAAAAATTGCCAAAATACTTTCTGGGCCCTCAAAAAAAGGCCTACTCCTCAACGCCTGCTCCCGTCCATGCCGAACCGCGTTTTCTATCAACTTTGGCATGCTCGGAGAGAGAAAAAAGGAAAAAAAGAAAAAAAAGGTCCAGTAAAGGTTGTGGATAAAAGTAACCGGCTTTGGAGAATTGCCTGAATCCTTCCGGCGCTGTGAAAAAAAAAAGACCAAAAAAAAGACCTGGTCGTCAACGCCTGCTCCTGTCCATGCCAAACGGCGTTTTCCTCTCAACTTTGGCATGCTCGCTGAGGAAAAGGCAGGTAAAGGTTGTGGATAAAAAGTAAACGCGCTGTGGAGAATTGCCCAAATCGTTCAGGCGCCGTGAAAAAAAGAAAGACGTAGTCGTCAACGTCTGGTCCCGTCAATGGCGAAGGGCGTTTTCTCTCAACTTTGGCATGCTCGCTGAGGAAAAGGCAGGTAAAGGTTGTGGATAAAAGTCCGAAGAACCTCGCTACAATTGCCAAAATCTTTCCGCTGCCATTCAAAAATGGACTACTCCTCCACACCTCCTCCCGTCCATGCCAAACGGCGTTTTCTCTCAACTTTGGCATGCTCGGAGAGAAAAAAAGGCAGGTAAAGGTTGTGGATAAAACTCCAAAACCTCGCTACAATTGCCAAAATACTTTCTGGGCCCTCAAAAAAAGGCCTACTCCTCAACGCCTGGTCCCCAGGCACGTGCTGGGGGGCCTCAACTCAGGCTCTGCCCAATGTGGATCAAGGTCCACCTTCGCAGCGCCTTATGCGACACCCTGGTTGTGGGGGACGCGGCGTGGCGTGGCGGATCGCTCCGGTCGGCGCACAGCCGGCAACGGTCGACCCGTCCGCCTGGCTTTACTGCCCCCGCGCTTCTGTCTTTTGCACTGGCAAGCTAGCGACCGCTCGGCGTGCGAGGCCCGAGTCGGGGGACGGGAGTCTCGGGAGCCCACCAGCTCCCCGCAGGCTACCCGCCCGGCTGCCGAGCTTCCCGCCTGCGCGTCCAAGTGTGAACGCGCACGGCCGCCTCGCCGGGCTTCCTTTGCCGGGGCTCGGCTTGTCGGCCGGCGTCTCACGGTCCGTAGAAGGTTCGGTGCGTTCGCTGACGACGGGTCGAGAGAAGCGTTTTCTCTCCTCCCTCACTGACGGTCGTTGGTGCTCCCCAGCCCCTTCGGCGTCCCAAAGCGTAACGCCTGCTTCATCTCGTCAAGGGCGCGCCCGTCTCTAACCGGGCGTCGTCCGGCACGTGGAAACGGGCGGGAGACGGTGTCGAGGAGGAAGAAAGGGTGGGGTCCGGTCCGGTCCGGTCTGG
>NW_027468480.1:10000-15000 GCF_041734735.1 Babylonia areolata
ACTTTGGCATGCTCGGAGAGAGAAAAAAGGAAAAAAAGAAAAAAAAGGTCCAGTAAAGGTTGTGGATAAAAGTAACCGGCTTTGGAGAATTGCCTGAATCCTTCCGGCGCTGTGAAAAAAAAAGACCAAAAAAAAGACCTGGTCGTCAACGCCTGCTCCTGTCCATGCCAAACGGCGTTTTCCTCTCAACTTTGGCATGCTCGCTGAGGAAAAGGCAGGTAAAGGTTGTGGATAAAAAGTAAACGCGCTGTGGAGAATTGCCCAAATCGTTCAGGCGCCGTGAAAAAAAGAAAGACGTAGTCGTCAACGTCTGGTCCCGTCAATGGCGAAGGGCGTTTTCTCTCAACTTTGGCATGCTCGCTGAGGAAAAGGCAGGTAAAGGTTGTGGATAAAAGTCCGAAGAACCTCGCTACAATTGCCAAAATCTTTCCGCTGCCATTCAAAAATGGACTACTCCTCCACACCTCCTCCCGTCCATGCCAAACGGCGTTTTCTCTCAACTTTGGCATGCTCGGAGAGAAAAAAAGGCAGGTAAAGGTTGTGGATAAAAAAGTAAAAAATTGCCAAAATACTTTCTGGGCCCTCAAAAAAAGGCCTACTCCTCAACGCCTGCTCCCGTCCATGCCGAACCGCGTTTTCTATCAACTTTGGCATGCTCGGAGAGAGAAAAAAGGAAAAAAAGAAAAAAAAGGTCCAGTAAAGGTTGTGGATAAAAGTAACCGGCTTTGGAGAATTGCCTGAATCCTTCCGGCGCTGTGAAAAAAAAAGACCAAAAAAAAGACCTGGTCGTCAACGCCTGCTCCTGTCCATGCCAAACGGCGTTTTCCTCTCAACTTTGGCATGCTCGCTGAGGAAAAGGCAGGTAAAGGTTGTGGATAAAAAGTAAACGCGCTGTGGAGAATTGCCCAAATCGTTCAGGCGCCGTGAAAAAAAGAAAGACGTAGTCGTCAACGTCTGGTCCCGTCAATGGCGAAGGGCGTTTTCTCTCAACTTTGGCATGCTCGCTGAGGAAAAGGCAGGTAAAGGTTGTGGATAAAAGTCCGAAGAACCTCGCTACAATTGCCAAAATCTTTCCGCTGCCATTCAAAAATGGACTACTCCTCCACACCTCCTCCCGTCCATGCCAAACGGCGTTTTCTCTCAACTTTGGCATGCTCGGAGAGAAAAAAAGGCAGGTAAAGGTTGTGGATAAAAAAGTAAAAAATTGCCAAAATACTTTCTGGGCCCTCAAAAAAAGGCCTACTCCTCAACGCCTGCTCCCGTCCATGCCGAACCGCGTTTTCTATCAACTTTGGCATGCTCGGAGAGAGAAAAAAGGAAAAAAAGAAAAAAAAGGTCCAGTAAAGGTTGTGGATAAAAGTAACCGGCTTTGGAGAATTGCCTGAATCCTTCCGGCGCTGTGAAAAAAAAAGACCAAAAAAAAGACCTGGTCGTCAACGCCTGCTCCTGTCCATGCCAAACGGCGTTTTCCTCTCAACTTTGGCATGCTCGCTGAGGAAAAGGCAGGTAAAGGTTGTGGATAAAAAGTAAACGCGCTGTGGAGAATTGCCCAAATCGTTCAGGCGCCGTGAAAAAAAGAAAGACGTAGTCGTCAACGTCTGGTCCCGTCAATGGCGAAGGGCGTTTTCTCTCAACTTTGGCATGCTCGCTGAGGAAAAGGCAGGTAAAGGTTGTGGATAAAAGTCCGAAGAACCTCGCTACAATTGCCAAAATCTTTCCGCTGCCATTCAAAAATGGACTACTCCTCCACACCTCCTCCCGTCCATGCCAAACGGCGTTTTCTCTCAACTTTGGCATGCTCGGAGAGAAAAAAAGGCAGGTAAAGGTTGTGGATAAAAAAGTAAAAAATTGCCAAAATACTTTCTGGGCCCTCAAAAAAAGGCCTACTCCTCAACGCCTGCTCCCGTCCATGCCGAACCGCGTTTTCTATCAACTTTGGCATGCTCGGAGAGAGAAAAAAGGAAAAAAAGAAAAAAAAGGTCCAGTAAAGGTTGTGGATAAAAGTAACCGGCTTTGGAGAATTGCCTGAATCCTTCCGGCGCTGTGAAAAAAAAAGACCAAAAAAAAGACCTGGTCGTCAACGCCTGCTCCTGTCCATGCCAAACGGCGTTTTCCTCTCAACTTTGGCATGCTCGCTGAGGAAAAGGCAGGTAAAGGTTGTGGATAAAAAGTAAACGCGCTGTGGAGAATTGCCCAAATCGTTCAGGCGCCGTGAAAAAAAGAAAGACGTAGTCGTCAACGTCTGGTCCCGTCAATGGCGAAGGGCGTTTTCTCTCAACTTTGGCATGCTCGCTGAGGAAAAGGCAGGTAAAGGTTGTGGATAAAAGTCCGAAGAACCTCGCTACAATTGCCAAAATCTTTCCGCTGCCATTCAAAAATGGACTACTCCTCCACACCTCCTCCCGTCCATGCCAAACGGCGTTTTCTCTCAACTTTGGCATGCTCGGAGAGAAAAAAAGGCAGGTAAAGGTTGTGGATAAAAAAGTAAAAAATTGCCAAAATACTTTCTGGGCCCTCAAAAAAAGGCCTACTCCTCAACGCCTGCTCCCGTCCATGCCGAACCGCGTTTTCTATCAACTTTGGCATGCTCGGAGAGAGAAAAAAGGAAAAAAAGAAAAAAAAGGTCCAGTAAAGGTTGTGGATAAAAGTAACCGGCTTTGGAGAATTGCCTGAATCCTTCCGGCGCTGTGAAAAAAAAAGACCAAAAAAAAGACCTGGTCGTCAACGCCTGCTCCTGTCCATGCCAAACGGCGTTTTCCTCTCAACTTTGGCATGCTCGCTGAGGAAAAGGCAGGTAAAGGTTGTGGATAAAAAGTAAACGCGCTGTGGAGAATTGCCCAAATCGTTCAGGCGCCGTGAAAAAAAGAAAGACGTAGTCGTCAACGTCTGGTCCCGTCAATGGCGAAGGGCGTTTTCTCTCAACTTTGGCATGCTCGCTGAGGAAAAGGCAGGTAAAGGTTGTGGATAAAAGTCCGAAGAACCTCGCTACAATTGCCAAAATCTTTCCGCTGCCATTCAAAAATGGACTACTCCTCCACACCTCCTCCCGTCCATGCCAAACGGCGTTTTCTCTCAACTTTGGCATGCTCGGAGAGAAAAAAAGGCAGGTAAAGGTTGTGGATAAAAAAGTAAAAAATTGCCAAAATACTTTCTGGGCCCTCAAAAAAAGGCCTACTCCTCAACGCCTGCTCCCGTCCATGCCGAACCGCGTTTTCTATCAACTTTGGCATGCTCGGAGAGAGAAAAAAGGAAAAAAAGAAAAAAAAGGTCCAGTAAAGGTTGTGGATAAAAGTAACCGGCTTTGGAGAATTGCCTGAATCCTTCCGGCGCTGTGAAAAAAAAAGACCAAAAAAAAGACCTGGTCGTCAACGCCTGCTCCTGTCCATGCCAAACGGCGTTTTCCTCTCAACTTTGGCATGCTCGCTGAGGAAAAGGCAGGTAAAGGTTGTGGATAAAAAGTAAACGCGCTGTGGAGAATTGCCCAAATCGTTCAGGCGCCGTGAAAAAAAGAAAGACGTAGTCGTCAACGTCTGGTCCCGTCAATGGCGAAGGGCGTTTTCTCTCAACTTTGGCATGCTCGCTGAGGAAAAGGCAGGTAAAGGTTGTGGATAAAAGTCCGAAGAACCTCGCTACAATTGCCAAAATCTTTCCGCTGCCATTCAAAAATGGACTACTCCTCCACACCTCCTCCCGTCCATGCCAAACGGCGTTTTCTCTCAACTTTGGCATGCTCGGAGAGAAAAAAAGGCAGGTAAAGGTTGTGGATAAAAAAGTAAAAAATTGCCAAAATACTTTCTGGGCCCTCAAAAAAAGGCCTACTCCTCAACGCCTGCTCCCGTCCATGCCGAACCGCGTTTTCTATCAACTTTGGCATGCTCGGAGAGAGAAAAAAGGAAAAAAAGAAAAAAAAGGTCCAGTAAAGGTTGTGGATAAAAGTAACCGGCTTTGGAGAATTGCCTGAATCCTTCCGGCGCTGTGAAAAAAAAAGACCAAAAAAAAGACCTGGTCGTCAACGCCTGCTCCTGTCCATGCCAAACGGCGTTTTCCTCTCAACTTTGGCATGCTCGCTGAGGAAAAGGCAGGTAAAGGTTGTGGATAAAAAGTAAACGCGCTGTGGAGAATTGCCCAAATCGTTCAGGCGCCGTGAAAAAAAGAAAGACGTAGTCGTCAACGTCTGGTCCCGTCAATGGCGAAGGGCGTTTTCTCTCAACTTTGGCATGCTCGCTGAGGAAAAGGCAGGTAAAGGTTGTGGATAAAAGTCCGAAGAACCTCGCTACAATTGCCAAAATCTTTCCGCTGCCATTCAAAAATGGACTACTCCTCCACACCTCCTCCCGTCCATGCCAAACGGCGTTTTCTCTCAACTTTGGCATGCTCGGAGAGAAAAAAAGGCAGGTAAAGGTTGTGGATAAAAAAGTAAAAAATTGCCAAAATACTTTCTGGGCCCTCAAAAAAAGGCCTACTCCTCAACGCCTGCTCCCGTCCATGCCGAACCGCGTTTTCTATCAACTTTGGCATGCTCGGAGAGAGAAAAAAGGAAAAAAAGAAAAAAAAGGTCCAGTAAAGGTTGTGGATAAAAGTAACCGGCTTTGGAGAATTGCCTGAATCCTTCCGGCGCTGTGAAAAAAAAAGACCAAAAAAAAGACCTGGTCGTCAACGCCTGCTCCTGTCCATGCCAAACGGCGTTTTCCTCTCAACTTTGGCATGCTCGCTGAGGAAAAGGCAGGTAAAGGTTGTGGATAAAAAGTAAACGCGCTGTGGAGAATTGCCCAAATCGTTCAGGCGCCGTGAAAAAAAGAAAGACGTAGTCGTCAACGTCTGGTCCCGTCAATGGCGAAGGGCGTTTTCTCTCAACTTTGGCATGCTCGCTGAGGAAAAGGCAGGTAAAGGTTGTGGATAAAAGTCCGAAGAACCTCGCTACAATTGCCAAAATCTTTCCGCTGCCATTCAAAAATGGACTACTCCTCCACACCTCCTCCCGTCCATGCCAAACGGCGTTT
>NW_027468481.1:0-5000 GCF_041734735.1 Babylonia areolata
TTGAGGAGTAGGCCTTTTTGAGGGCCCAGAAAGTATTTTGGCAATTTTTGACTTTTTTATCCACAACCTTTACCTGCCTTTTTTTCTCTCCGAGCATGCCAAAGTTGAGAGAAAACGCCGTTTGGCATGGACGGGAGGAGGTGTGGAGGAGTAGTCCATTTTTGAATGGCAGCGGAAAGATTTTGGCAATTGTAGCGAGGTTCTTCGGACTTTTATCCACAACCTTTACCTGCCTTTTCCTCAGCGAGCATGCCAAAGTTGAGAGAAAACGCCCTTCGCCATTGACGGGACCAGACGTTGACGACTACGTCTTTCTTTTTTTCACGGCGCCTGAACGATTTGGGCAATTCTCCACAGCGCGTTTACTTTTTATCCACAACCTTTACCTGCCTTTTCCTCAGCGAGCATGCCAAAGTTGAGAGGAAAACGCCGTTTGGCATGGACAGGAGCAGGCGTTGACGACCAGGTCTTTTTTTGGTCTTTTTTTTTCACAGCGCCGGAAGGATTCAGGCAATTCTCCAAAGCCGGTTACTTTTATCCACAACCTTTACTGGACCTTTTTTTTCTTTTTTTCCTTTTTTCTCTCTCCGAGCATGCCAAAGTTGATAGAAAACGCGGTTCGGCATGGACGGGAGCAGGCGTTGAGGAGTAGGCCTTTTTTTGAGGGCCCAGAAAGTATTTTGGCAATTTTTGACTTTTTTATCCACAACCTTTACCTGCCTTTTTTTCTCTCCGAGCATGCCAAAGTTGAGAGAAAACGCCGTTTGGCATGGACGGGAGGAGGTGTGGAGGAGTAGTCCATTTTTGAATGGCAGCGGAAAGATTTTGGCAATTGTAGCGAGGTTCTTCGGACTTTTATCCACAACCTTTACCTGCCTTTTCCTCAGCGAGCATGCCAAAGTTGAGAGAAAACGCCCTTCGCCATTGACGGGACCAGACGTTGACGACTACGTCTTTCTTTTTTTCACGGCGCCTGAACGATTTGGGCAATTCTCCACAGCGCGTTTACTTTTTATCCACAACCTTTACCTGCCTTTTCCTCAGCGAGCATGCCAAAGTTGAGAGGAAAACGCCGTTTGGCATGGACAGGAGCAGGCGTTGACGACCAGGTCTTTTTTTTGGTCTTTTTTTTTCACAGCGCCGGAAGGATTCAGGCAATTCTCCAAAGCCGGTTACTTTTATCCACAACCTTTACTGGACCTTTTTTTTCTTTTTTTCCTTTTTTCTCTCTCCGAGCATGCCAAAGTTGATAGAAAACGCGGTTCGGCATGGACGGGAGCAGGCGTTGAGGAGTAGGGCCTTTTTTTGAGGGCCCAGAAAGTATTTTGGCAATTTTTGACTTTTTTATCCACAACCTTTACCTGCCTTTTTTTCTCTCCGAGCATGCCAAAGTTGAGAGAAAACGCCGTTTGGCATGGACGGGAGGAGGTGTGGAGGAGTAGTCCATTTTTGAATGGCAGCGGAAAGATTTTGGCAATTGTAGCGAGGTTCTTCGGACTTTTATCCACAACCTTTACCTGCCTTTTCCTCAGCGAGCATGCCAAAGTTGAGAGAAAACGCCCTTCGCCATTGACGGGACCAGACGTTGACGACTACGTCTTTCTTTTTTTCACGGCGCCTGAACGATTTGGGCAATTCTCCACAGCGCGTTTACTTTTTATCCACAACCTTTACCTGCCTTTTCCTCAGCGAGCATGCCAAAGTTGAGAGGAAAACGCCGTTTGGCATGGACAGGAGCAGGCGTTGACGACCAGGTCTTTTTTTTGGTCTTTTTTTTTCACAGCGCCGGAAGGATTCAGGCAATTCTCCAAAGCCGGTTACTTTTATCCACAACCTTTACTGGACCTTTTTTTTCTTTTTTTCCTTTTTTCTCTCTCCGAGCATGCCAAAGTTGATAGAAAACGCGGTTCGGCATGGACGGGAGCAGGCGTTGAGGAGTAGGGCCTTTTTTTGAGGGCCCAGAAAGTATTTTGGCAATTTTTGACTTTTTTATCCACAACCTTTACCTGCCTTTTTTTCTCTCCGAGCATGCCAAAGTTGAGAGAAAACGCCGTTTGGCATGGACGGGAGGAGGTGTGGAGGAGTAGTCCATTTTTGAATGGCAGCGGAAAGATTTTGGCAATTGTAGCGAGGTTCTTCGGACTTTTATCCACAACCTTTACCTGCCTTTTCCTCAGCGAGCATGCCAAAGTTGAGAGAAAACGCCCTTCGCCATTGACGGGACCAGACGTTGACGACTACGTCTTTCTTTTTTTCACGGCGCCTGAACGATTTGGGCAATTCTCCACAGCGCGTTTACTTTTTATCCACAACCTTTACCTGCCTTTTCCTCAGCGAGCATGCCAAAGTTGAGAGGAAAACGCCGTTTGGCATGGACAGGAGCAGGCGTTGACGACCAGGTCTTTTTTTTGGTCTTTTTTTTTCACAGCGCCGGAAGGATTCAGGCAATTCTCCAAAGCCGGTTACTTTTATCCACAACCTTTACTGGACCTTTTTTTTCTTTTTTTCCTTTTTTCTCTCTCCGAGCATGCCAAAGTTGATAGAAAACGCGGTTCGGCATGGACGGGAGCAGGCGTTGAGGAGTAGGCCTTTTTTTGAGGGCCCAGAAAGTATTTTGGCAATTTTTGACTTTTTTATCCACAACCTTTACCTGCCTTTTTTTCTCTCCGAGCATGCCAAAGTTGAGAGAAAACGCCGTTTGGCATGGACGGGAGGAGGTGTGGAGGAGTAGTCCATTTTTGAATGGCAGCGGAAAGATTTTGGCAATTGTAGCGAGGTTCTTCGGACTTTTATCCACAACCTTTACCTGCCTTTTCCTCAGCGAGCATGCCAAAGTTGAGAGAAAACGCCCTTCGCCATTGACGGGACCAGACGTTGACGACTACGTCTTTCTTTTTTTCACGGCGCCTGAACGATTTGGGCAATTCTCCACAGCGCGTTTACTTTTTATCCACAACCTTTACCTGCCTTTTCCTCAGCGAGCATGCCAAAGTTGAGAGGAAAACGCCGTTTGGCATGGACAGGAGCAGGCGTTGACGACCAGGTCTTTTTTTTGGTCTTTTTTTTTCACAGCGCCGGAAGGATTCAGGCAATTCTCCAAAGCCGGTTACTTTTATCCACAACCTTTACTGGACCTTTTTTTTCTTTTTTTCCTTTTTTCTCTCTCCGAGCATGCCAAAGTTGATAGAAAACGCGGTTCGGCATGGACGGGAGCAGGCGTTGAGGAGTAGGCCTTTTTTTGAGGGCCCAGAAAGTATTTTGGCAATTTTTGACTTTTTTATCCACAACCTTTACCTGCCTTTTTTTCTCTCCGAGCATGCCAAAGTTGAGAGAAAACGCCGTTTGGCATGGACGGGAGGAGGTGTGGAGGAGTAGTCCATTTTTGAATGGCAGCGGAAAGATTTTGGCAATTGTAGCGAGGTTCTTCGGACTTTTATCCACAACCTTTACCTGCCTTTTCCTCAGCGAGCATGCCAAAGTTGAGAGAAAACGCCCTTCGCCATTGACGGGACCAGACGTTGACGACTACGTCTTTCTTTTTTTCACGGCGCCTGAACGATTTGGGCAATTCTCCACAGCGCGTTTACTTTTTATCCACAACCTTTACCTGCCTTTTCCTCAGCGAGCATGCCAAAGTTGAGAGGAAAACGCCGTTTGGCATGGACAGGAGCAGGCGTTGACGACCAGGTCTTTTTTTTGGTCTTTTTTTTTCACAGCGCCGGAAGGATTCAGGCAATTCTCCAAAGCCGGTTACTTTTATCCACAACCTTTACTGGACCTTTTTTTTCTTTTTTTCCTTTTTTCTCTCTCCGAGCATGCCAAAGTTGATAGAAAACGCGGTTCGGCATGGACGGGAGCAGGCGTTGAGGAGTAGGCCTTTTTTTGAGGGCCCAGAAAGTATTTTGGCAATTTTTGACTTTTTTATCCACAACCTTTACCTGCCTTTTTTTCTCTCCGAGCATGCCAAAGTTGAGAGAAAACGCCGTTTGGCATGGACGGGAGGAGGTGTGGAGGAGTAGTCCATTTTTGAATGGCAGCGGAAAGATTTTGGCAATTGTAGCGAGGTTCTTCGGACTTTTATCCACAACCTTTACCTGCCTTTTCCTCAGCGAGCATGCCAAAGTTGAGAGAAAACGCCCTTCGCCATTGACGGGACCAGACGTTGACGACTACGTCTTTCTTTTTTCACGGCGCCTGAACGATTTGGGCAATTCTCCACAGCGCGTTTACTTTTTATCCACAACCTTTACCTGCCTTTTCCTCAGCGAGCATGCCAAAGTTGAGAGGAAAACGCCGTTTGGCATGGACAGGAGCAGGCGTTGACGACCAGGTCTTTTTTTTGGTCTTTTTTTTTCACAGCGCCGGAAGGATTCAGGCAATTCTCCAAAGCCGGTTACTTTTATCCACAACCTTTACTGGACCTTTTTTTTCTTTTTTTCCTTTTTTCTCTCTCCGAGCATGCCAAAGTTGATAGAAAACGCGGTTCGGCATGGACGGGAGCAGGCGTTGAGGAGTAGGCCTTTTTTTGAGGGCCCAGAAAGTATTTTGGCAATTTTTGACTTTTTTATCCACAACCTTTACCTGCCTTTTTTTCTCTCCGAGCATGCCAAAGTTGAGAGAAAACGCCGTTTGGCATGGACGGGAGGAGGTGTGGAGGAGTAGTCCATTTTTGAATGGCAGCGGAAAGATTTTGGCAATTGTAGCGAGGTTCTTCGGACTTTTATCCACAACCTTTACCTGCCTTTTCCTCAGCGAGCATGCCAAAGTTGAGAGAAAACGCCCTTCGCCATTGACGGGACCAGACGTTGACGACTACGTCTTTCTTTTTTTCACGGCGCCTGAACGATTTGGGCAATTCTCCACAGCGCGTTTACTTTTTATCCACAACCTTTACCTGCCTTTTCCTCAGCGAGCATGCCAAAGTTGAGAGGAAAACGCCGTTTGGCATGGACAGGAGCAGGCGTTGACGACCAGGTCTTTTTTTTGGTCTTTTTTTTTCA
>NW_027468481.1:12500-15000 GCF_041734735.1 Babylonia areolata
CCGTGGGCGGTCCGCGGCAGCACTATCAACTGAAACCACCGGACAACAGATTCAGGGCCTGAGAGTGCAACGAATCCATCGGTCTCGGCGGGAGGCGCGCCAAGAAGAAGAAGGAGGAGGAGGAGACCAGACCGGACCGGACCGGACCCCACCCTTTCTTCCTCCTCGACACCGTCTCCCGCCCGTTTCCACGTGCCGGACGACGCCCGGTTAGAGACGGGCGCGCCCTTGACGAGATGAAGCAGGCGTTACGCTTTGGGACGCCGAAGGGGCTGGGGAGCACCAACGACCGTCAGTGAGGGAGGAGAGAAAACGCTTCTCTCGACCCGTCGTCAGCGAACGCACCGAACCTTCTACGGACCGTGAGACGCCGGCCGACAAGCCGAGCCCCGGCAAAGGAAGCCCGGCGAGGCGGCCGTGCGCGTTCACACTTGGACGCGCAGGCGGGAAGCTCGGCAGCCGGGCGGGTAGCCTGCGGGGAGCTGGTGGGCTCCCGAGACTCCCGTCCCCCGACTCGGGCCTCGCACGCCGAGCGGTCGCTAGCTTGCCAGTGCAAAAGACAGAAGCGCGGGGGCAGTAAAGCCAGGCGGACGGGTCGACCGTTGCCGGCTGTGCGCCGACCGGAGCGATCCGCCACGCCACGCCGCGTCCCCCACAACCAGGGTGTCGCATAAGGCGCTGCGAAGGTGGACCTTGATCCACATTGGGCAGAGCCTGAGTTGAGGCCCCCCAGCACGTGCCTGGGGACCAGGCGTTGAGGAGTAGGCCTTTTTTTGAGGGCCCAGAAAGTATTTTGGCAATTGTAGCGAGGTTTTGGAGTTTTATCCACAACCTTTACCTGCCTTTTTTTCTCTCCGAGCATGCCAAAGTTGAGAGAAAACGCCGTTTGGCATGGACGGGAGGAGGTGTGGAGGAGTAGTCCATTTTTGAATGGCAGCGGAAAGATTTTGGCAATTGTAGCGAGGTTCTTCGGACTTTTATCCACAACCTTTACCTGCCTTTTCCTCAGCGAGCATGCCAAAGTTGAGAGAAAACGCCCTTCGCCATTGACGGGACCAGACGTTGACGACTACGTCTTTCTTTTTTTCACGGCGCCTGAACGATTTGGGCAATTCTCCACAGCGCGTTTACTTTTTATCCACAACCTTTACCTGCCTTTTCCTCAGCGAGCATGCCAAAGTTGAGAGGAAAACGCCGTTTGGCATGGACAGGAGCAGGCGTTGACGACCAGGTCTTTTTTTTGGTCTTTTTTTTTCACAGCGCCGGAAGGATTCAGGCAATTCTCCAAAGCCGGTTACTTTTATCCACAACCTTTACTGGACCTTTTTTTTCTTTTTTTCCTTTTTTCTCTCTCCGAGCATGCCAAAGTTGATAGAAAACGCGGTTCGGCATGGACGGGAGCAGGCGTTGAGGAGTAGGCCTTTTTTTGAGGGCCCAGAAAGTATTTTGGCAATTTTTTACTTTTTTATCCACAACCTTTACCTGCCTTTTTTTCTCTCCGAGCATGCCAAAGTTGAGAGAAAACGCCGTTTGGCATGGACGGGAGGAGGTGTGGAGGAGTAGTCCATTTTTGAATGGCAGCGGAAAGATTTTGGCAATTGTAGCGAGGTTCTTCGGACTTTTATCCACAACCTTTACCTGCCTTTTCCTCAGCGAGCATGCCAAAGTTGAGAGAAAACGCCCTTCGCCATTGACGGGACCAGACGTTGACGACTACGTCTTTCTTTTTTTCACGGCGCCTGAACGATTTGGGCAATTCTCCACAGCGCGTTTACTTTTTATCCACAACCTTTACCTGCCTTTTCCTCAGCGAGCATGCCAAAGTTGAGAGGAAAACGCCGTTTGGCATGGACAGGAGCAGGCGTTGACGACCAGGTCTTTTTTTTGGTCTTTTTTTTTCACAGCGCCGGAAGGATTCAGGCAATTCTCCAAAGCCGGTTACTTTTATCCACAACCTTTACTGGACCTTTTTTTTCTTTTTTTCCTTTTTTCTCTCTCCGAGCATGCCAAAGTTGATAGAAAACGCGGTTCGGCATGGACGGGAGCAGGCGTTGAGGAGTAGGCCTTTTTTTGAGGGCCCAGAAAGTATTTTGGCAATTTTTTACTTTTTTATCCACAACCTTTACCTGCCTTTTTTTCTCTCCGAGCATGCCAAAGTTGAGAGAAAACGCCGTTTGGCATGGACGGGAGGAGGTGTGGAGGAGTAGTCCATTTTTGAATGGCAGCGGAAAGATTTTGGCAATTGTAGCGAGGTTCTTCGGACTTTTATCCACAACCTTTACCTGCCTTTTCCTCAGCGAGCATGCCAAAGTTGAGAGAAAACGCCCTTCGCCATTGACGGGACCAGACGTTGACGACTACGTCTTTCTTTTTTTCACGGCGCCTGAACGATTTGGGCAATTCTCCACAGCGCGTTTACTTTTTATCCACAACCTTTACCTGCCTTTTCCTCAGCGAGCATGCCAAAGTTGAGAGGAAAACGCCGTTTGGCATGGACAGG
>NW_027468481.1:22500-25000 GCF_041734735.1 Babylonia areolata
GACCGCTGCTCACAGAAACGAGGGCTGAGCTCTTTCCGTGGGCGGTCCGCGGCAGCACTATCAACTGAAACCACCGGACAACAGATTCAGGGCCTGAGAGTGCAACGAATCCATCGGTCTCGGCGGGAGGCGCGCCAAGAAGAAGAAGGAGGAGGAGGAGACCAGACCGGACCGGACCGGACCCCACCCTTTCTTCCTCCTCGACACCGTCTCCCGCCCGTTTCCACGTGCCGGACGACGCCCGGTTAGAGACGGGCGCGCCCTTGACGAGATGAAGCAGGCGTTACGCTTTGGGACGCCGAAGGGGCTGGGGAGCACCAACGACCGTCAGTGAGGGAGGAGAGAAAACGCTTCTCTCGACCCGTCGTCAGCGAACGCACCGAACCTTCTACGGACCGTGAGACGCCGGCCGACAAGCCGAGCCCCGGCAAAGGAAGCCCGGCGAGGCGGCCGTGCGCGTTCACACTTGGACGCGCAGGCGGGAAGCTCGGCAGCCGGGCGGGTAGCCTGCGGGGAGCTGGTGGGCTCCCGAGACTCCCGTCCCCCGACTCGGGCCTCGCACGCCGAGCGGTCGCTAGCTTGCCAGTGCAAAAGACAGAAGCGCGGGGGCAGTAAAGCCAGGCGGACGGGTCGACCGTTGCCGGCTGTGCGCCGACCGGAGCGATCCGCCACGCCACGCCGCGTCCCCCACAACCAGGGTGTCGCATAAGGCGCTGCGAAGGTGGACCTTGATCCACATTGGGCAGAGCCTGAGTTGAGGCCCCCCAGCACGTGCCTGGGGACCAGGCGTTGAGGAGTAGGCCTTTTTTTGAGGGCCCAGAAAGTATTTTGGCAATTGTAGCGAGGTTTTGGAGTTTTATCCACAACCTTTACCTGCCTTTTTTTCTCTCCGAGCATGCCAAAGTTGAGAGAAAACGCCGTTTGGCATGGACGGGAGGAGGTGTGGAGGAGTAGTCCATTTTTGAATGGCAGCGGAAAGATTTTGGCAATTGTAGCGAGGTTCTTCGGACTTTTATCCACAACCTTTACCTGCCTTTTCCTCAGCGAGCATGCCAAAGTTGAGAGAAAACGCCCTTCGCCATTGACGGGACCAGACGTTGACGACTACGTCTTTCTTTTTTTCACGGCGCCTGAACGATTTGGGCAATTCTCCACAGCGCGTTTACTTTTTATCCACAACCTTTACCTGCCTTTTCCTCAGCGAGCATGCCAAAGTTGAGAGGAAAACGCCGTTTGGCATGGACAGGAGCAGGCGTTGACGACCAGGTCTTTTTTTTGGTCTTTTTTTTTCACAGCGCCGGAAGGATTCAGGCAATTCTCCAAAGCCGGTTACTTTTATCCACAACCTTTACTGGACCTTTTTTTTCTTTTTTTCCTTTTTTCTCTCTCCGAGCATGCCAAAGTTGATAGAAAACGCGGTTCGGCATGGACGGGAGCAGGCGTTGAGGAGTAGGCCTTTTTTTGAGGGCCCAGAAAGTATTTTGGCAATTTTTTACTTTTTTATCCACAACCTTTACCTGCCTTTTTTTCTCTCCGAGCATGCCAAAGTTGAGAGAAAACGCCGTTTGGCATGGACGGGAGGAGGTGTGGAGGAGTAGTCCATTTTTGAATGGCAGCGGAAAGATTTTGGCAATTGTAGCGAGGTTCTTCGGACTTTTATCCACAACCTTTACCTGCCTTTTCCTCAGCGAGCATGCCAAAGTTGAGAGAAAACGCCCTTCGCCATTGACGGGACCAGACGTTGACGACTACGTCTTTCTTTTTTTCACGGCGCCTGAACGATTTGGGCAATTCTCCACAGCGCGTTTACTTTTTATCCACAACCTTTACCTGCCTTTTCCTCAGCGAGCATGCCAAAGTTGAGAGGAAAACGCCGTTTGGCATGGACAGGAGCAGGCGTTGACGACCAGGTCTTTTTTTTGGTCTTTTTTTTTCACAGCGCCGGAAGGATTCAGGCAATTCTCCAAAGCCGGTTACTTTTATCCACAACCTTTACTGGACCTTTTTTTTCTTTTTTTCCTTTTTTCTCTCTCCGAGCATGCCAAAGTTGATAGAAAACGCGGTTCGGCATGGACGGGAGCAGGCGTTGAGGAGTAGGCCTTTTTTTGAGGGCCCAGAAAGTATTTTGGCAATTTTTTACTTTTTTATCCACAACCTTTACCTGCCTTTTTTTCTCTCCGAGCATGCCAAAGTTGAGAGAAAACGCCGTTTGGCATGGACGGGAGGAGGTGTGGAGGAGTAGTCCATTTTTGAATGGCAGCGGAAAGATTTTGGCAATTGTAGCGAGGTTCTTCGGACTTTTATCCACAACCTTTACCTGCCTTTTCCTCAGCGAGCATGCCAAAGTTGAGAGAAAACGCCCTTCGCCATTGACGGGACCAGACGTTGACGACTACGTCTTTCTTTTTTTCACGGCGCCTGAACGATTTGGGCAATTCTCCACAGCGCGTTTACTTTTTATCCACAACCTTTACCTGCCTTTTCCTCAGCGAGCATGCCA
>NW_027468482.1:0-5000 GCF_041734735.1 Babylonia areolata
ACCTCGCTACAATTGCCAAAATCTTTCCGCTGCCATTCAAAAATGGACTACTCCTCCACACCTCCTCCCGTCCATGCCAAACGGCGTTTTCTCTCAACTTTGGCATGCTCGGAGAGAAAAAAAGGCAGGTAAAGGTTGTGGATAAAAAAGTAAAAAATTGCCAAAATACTTTCTGGGCCCTCAAAAAAAGGCCCTACTCCTCAACGCCTGCTCCCGTCCATGCCGAACCGCGTTTTCTATCAACTTTGGCATGCTCGGAGAGAGAAAAAAGGAAAAAAAGAAAAAAAAGGTCCAGTAAAGGTTGTGGATAAAAGTAACCGGCTTTGGAGAATTGCCTGAATCCTTCCGGCGCTGTGAAAAAAAAAGACCAAAAAAAAGACCTGGTCGTCAACGCCTGCTCCTGTCCATGCCAAACGGCGTTTTCCTCTCAACTTTGGCATGCTCGCTGAGGAAAAGGCAGGTAAAGGTTGTGGATAAAAAGTAAACGCGCTGTGGAGAATTGCCCAAATCGTTCAGGCGCCGTGAAAAAAAGAAAGACGTAGTCGTCAACGTCTGGTCCCGTCAATGGCGAAGGGCGTTTTCTCTCAACTTTGGCATGCTCGCTGAGGAAAAGGCAGGTAAAGGTTGTGGATAAAAGTCCGAAGAACCTCGCTACAATTGCCAAAATCTTTCCGCTGCCATTCAAAAATGGACTACTCCTCCACACCTCCTCCCGTCCATGCCAAACGGCGTTTTCTCTCAACTTTGGCATGCTCGGAGAGAAAAAAAGGCAGGTAAAGGTTGTGGATAAAAAAGTCAAAAATTGCCAAAATACTTTCTGGGCCCTCAAAAAAAGGCCTACTCCTCAACGCCTGCTCCCGTCCATGCCGAACCGCGTTTTCTATCAACTTTGGCATGCTCGGAGAGAGAAAAAAGGAAAAAAAGAAAAAAAAGGTCCAGTAAAGGTTGTGGATAAAAGTAACCGGCTTTGGAGAATTGCCTGAATCCTTCCGGCGCTGTGAAAAAAAAAGACCAAAAAAAAGACCTGGTCGTCAACGCCTGCTCCTGTCCATGCCAAACGGCGTTTTCCTCTCAACTTTGGCATGCTCGCTGAGGAAAAGGCAGGTAAAGGTTGTGGATAAAAAGTAAACGCGCTGTGGAGAATTGCCCAAATCGTTCAGGCGCCGTGAAAAAAAGAAAGACGTAGTCGTCAACGTCTGGTCCCGTCAATGGCGAAGGGCGTTTTCTCTCAACTTTGGCATGCTCGCTGAGGAAAAGGCAGGTAAAGGTTGTGGATAAAAGTCCGAAGAACCTCGCTACAATTGCCAAAATCTTTCCGCTGCCATTCAAAAATGGACTACTCCTCCACACCTCCTCCCGTCCATGCCAAACGGCGTTTTCTCTCAACTTTGGCATGCTCGGAGAGAAAAAAAGGCAGGTAAAGGTTGTGGATAAAAAAGTAAAAAATTGCCAAAATACTTTCTGGGCCCTCAAAAAAAGGCCTACTCCTCAACGCCTGCTCCCGTCCATGCCGAACCGCGTTTTCTATCAACTTTGGCATGCTCGGAGAGAGAAAAAAGGAAAAAAAGAAAAAAAAGGTCCAGTAAAGGTTGTGGATAAAAGTAACCGGCTTTGGAGAATTGCCTGAATCCTTCCGGCGCTGTGAAAAAAAAAGACCAAAAAAAAGACCTGGTCGTCAACGCCTGCTCCTGTCCATGCCAAACGGCGTTTTCCTCTCAACTTTGGCATGCTCGCTGAGGAAAAGGCAGGTAAAGGTTGTGGATAAAAAGTAAACGCGCTGTGGAGAATTGCCCAAATCGTTCAGGCGCCGTGAAAAAAAGAAAGACGTAGTCGTCAACGTCTGGTCCCGTCAATGGCGAAGGGCGTTTTCTCTCAACTTTGGCATGCTCGCTGAGGAAAAGGCAGGTAAAGGTTGTGGATAAAAGTCCGAAGAACCTCGCTACAATTGCCAAAATCTTTCCGCTGCCATTCAAAAATGGACTACTCCTCCACACCTCCTCCCGTCCATGCCAAACGGCGTTTTCTCTCAACTTTGGCATGCTCGGAGAGAAAAAAAGGCAGGTAAAGGTTGTGGATAAAAAAGTAAAAAATTGCCAAAATACTTTCTGGGCCCTCAAAAAAAGGCCTACTCCTCAACGCCTGCTCCCGTCCATGCCGAACCGCGTTTTCTATCAACTTTGGCATGCTCGGAGAGAGAAAAAAGGAAAAAAAGAAAAAAAAGGTCCAGTAAAGGTTGTGGATAAAAGTAACCGGCTTTGGAGAATTGCCTGAATCCTTCCGGCGCTGTGAAAAAAAAAGACCAAAAAAAAGACCTGGTCGTCAACGCCTGCTCCTGTCCATGCCAAACGGCGTTTTCCTCTCAACTTTGGCATGCTCGCTGAGGAAAAGGCAGGTAAAGGTTGTGGATAAAAAGTAAACGCGCTGTGGAGAATTGCCCAAATCGTTCAGGCGCCGTGAAAAAAAGAAAGACGTAGTCGTCAACGTCTGGTCCCGTCAATGGCGAAGGGCGTTTTCTCTCAACTTTGGCATGCTCGCTGAGGAAAAGGCAGGTAAAGGTTGTGGATAAAAGTCCGAAGAACCTCGCTACAATTGCCAAAATCTTTCCGCTGCCATTCAAAAATGGACTACTCCTCCACACCTCCTCCCGTCCATGCCAAACGGCGTTTTCTCTCAACTTTGGCATGCTCGGAGAGAAAAAAAGGCAGGTAAAGGTTGTGGATAAAAAAGTAAAAAATTGCCAAAATACTTTCTGGGCCCTCAAAAAAAGGCCTACTCCTCAACGCCTGCTCCCGTCCATGCCGAACCGCGTTTTCTATCAACTTTGGCATGCTCGGAGAGAGAAAAAAGGAAAAAAAGAAAAAAAAGGTCCAGTAAAGGTTGTGGATAAAAGTAACCGGCTTTGGAGAATTGCCTGAATCCTTCCGGCGCTGTGAAAAAAAAAGACCAAAAAAAAGACCTGGTCGTCAACGCCTGCTCCTGTCCATGCCAAACGGCGTTTTCCTCTCAACTTTGGCATGCTCGCTGAGGAAAAGGCAGGTAAAGGTTGTGGATAAAAAGTAAACGCGCTGTGGAGAATTGCCCAAATCGTTCAGGCGCCGTGAAAAAAAGAAAGACGTAGTCGTCAACGTCTGGTCCCGTCAATGGCGAAGGGCGTTTTCTCTCAACTTTGGCATGCTCGCTGAGGAAAAGGCAGGTAAAGGTTGTGGATAAAAGTCCGAAGAACCTCGCTACAATTGCCAAAATCTTTCCGCTGCCATTCAAAAATGGACTACTCCTCCACACCTCCTCCCGTCCATGCCAAACGGCGTTTTCTCTCAACTTTGGCATGCTCGGAGAGAAAAAAAGGCAGGTAAAGGTTGTGGATAAAAAAGTAAAAAATTGCCAAAATACTTTCTGGGCCCTCAAAAAAAGGCCTACTCCTCAACGCCTGCTCCCGTCCATGCCGAACCGCGTTTTCTATCAACTTTGGCATGCTCGGAGAGAGAAAAAAGGAAAAAAGAAAAAAAAGGTCCAGTAAAGGTTGTGGATAAAAGTAACCGGCTTTGGAGAATTGCCTGAATCCTTCCGGCGCTGTGAAAAAAAAAGACCAAAAAAAAGACCTGGTCGTCAACGCCTGCTCCTGTCCATGCCAAACGGCGTTTTCCTCTCAACTTTGGCATGCTCGCTGAGGAAAAGGCAGGTAAAGGTTGTGGATAAAAAGTAAACGCGCTGTGGAGAATTGCCCAAATCGTTCAGGCGCCGTGAAAAAAAGAAAGACGTAGTCGTCAACGTCTGGTCCCGTCAATGGCGAAGGGCGTTTTCTCTCAACTTTGGCATGCTCGCTGAGGAAAAGGCAGGTAAAGGTTGTGGATAAAAGTCCGAAGAACCTCGCTACAATTGCCAAAATCTTTCCGCTGCCATTCAAAAATGGACTACTCCTCCACACCTCCTCCCGTCCATGCCAAACGGCGTTTTCTCTCAACTTTGGCATGCTCGGAGAGAAAAAAAGGCAGGTAAAGGTTGTGGATAAAAAAGTAAAAAATTGCCAAAATACTTTCTGGGCCCTCAAAAAAGGCCTACTCCTCAACGCCTGCTCCCGTCCATGCCGAACCGCGTTTTCTATCAACTTTGGCATGCTCGGAGAGAGAAAAAAGGAAAAAAAGAAAAAAAAGGTCCAGTAAAGGTTGTGGATAAAAGTAACCGGCTTTGGAGAATTGCCTGAATCCTTCCGGCGCTGTGAAAAAAAAAGACCAAAAAAAAGACCTGGTCGTCAACGCCTGCTCCTGTCCATGCCAAACGGCGTTTTCCTCTCAACTTTGGCATGCTCGCTGAGGAAAAGGCAGGTAAAGGTTGTGGATAAAAAGTAAACGCGCTGTGGAGAATTGCCCAAATCGTTCAGGCGCCGTGAAAAAAAGAAAGACGTAGTCGTCAACGTCTGGTCCCGTCAATGGCGAAGGGCGTTTTCTCTCAACTTTGGCATGCTCGCTGAGGAAAAGGCAGGTAAAGGTTGTGGATAAAAGTCCGAAGAACCTCGCTACAATTGCCAAAATCTTTCCGCTGCCATTCAAAAATGGACTACTCCTCCACACCTCCTCCCGTCCATGCCAAACGGCGTTTTCTCTCAACTTTGGCATGCTCGGAGAGAAAAAAAGGCAGGTAAAGGTTGTGGATAAAAAGTAAAAAATTGCCAAAATACTTTCTGGGCCCTCAAAAAAAGGCCTACTCCTCAACGCCTGCTCCCGTCCATGCCGAACCGCGTTTTCTATCAACTTTGGCATGCTCGGAGAGAGAAAAAAGGAAAAAAAGAAAAAAAAGGTCCAGTAAAGGTTGTGGATAAAAGTAACCGGCTTTGGAGAATTGCCTGAATCCTTCCGGCGCTGTGAAAAAAAAGACCAAAAAAAAGACCTGGTCGTCAACGCCTGCTCCTGTCCATGCCAAACGGCGTTTTCCTCTCAACTTTGGCATGCTCGCTGAGGAAAAGGCAGGTAAAGGTTGTGGATAAAAAGTAAACGCGCTGTGGA
>NW_027468482.1:15000-17500 GCF_041734735.1 Babylonia areolata
GAGAGAGAAAAAAGGAAAAAAAGAAAAAAAAGGTCCAGTAAAGGTTGTGGATAAAAGTAACCGGCTTTGGAGAATTGCCTGAATCCTTCCGGCGCTGTGAAAAAAAAAGACCAAAAAAAAGACCTGGTCGTCAACGCCTGCTCCTGTCCATGCCAAACGGCGTTTTCCTCTCAACTTTGGCATGCTCGCTGAGGAAAAGGCAGGTAAAGGTTGTGGATAAAAAGTAAACGCGCTGTGGAGAATTGCCCAAATCGTTCAGGCGCCGTGAAAAAAAGAAAGACGTAGTCGTCAACGTCTGGTCCCGTCAATGGCGAAGGGCGTTTTCTCTCAACTTTGGCATGCTCGCTGAGGAAAAGGCAGGTAAAGGTTGTGGATAAAAGTCCGAAGAACCTCGCTACAATTGCCAAAATCTTTCCGCTGCCATTCAAAAATGGACTACTCCTCCACACCTCCTCCCGTCCATGCCAAACGGCGTTTTCTCTCAACTTTGGCATGCTCGGAGAGAAAAAAAGGCAGGTAAAGGTTGTGGATAAAAAAGTAAAAAATTGCCAAAATACTTTCTGGGCCCTCAAAAAAAGGCCTACTCCTCAACGCCTGCTCCCGTCCATGCCGAACCGCGTTTTCTATCAACTTTGGCATGCTCGGAGAGAGAAAAAAGGAAAAAAAGAAAAAAAAGGTCCAGTAAAGGTTGTGGATAAAAGTAACCGGCTTTGGAGAATTGCCTGAATCCTTCCGGCGCTGTGAAAAAAAAAGACCAAAAAAAAGACCTGGTCGTCAACGCCTGCTCCTGTCCATGCCAAACGGCGTTTTCCTCTCAACTTTGGCATGCTCGCTGAGGAAAAGGCAGGTAAAGGTTGTGGATAAAAAGTAAACGCGCTGTGGAGAATTGCCCAAATCGTTCAGGCGCCGTGAAAAAAAGAAAGACGTAGTCGTCAACGTCTGGTCCCGTCAATGGCGAAGGGCGTTTTCTCTCAACTTTGGCATGCTCGCTGAGGAAAAGGCAGGTAAAGGTTGTGGATAAAAGTCCGAAGAACCTCGCTACAATTGCCAAAATCTTTCCGCTGCCATTCAAAAATGGACTACTCCTCCACACCTCCTCCCGTCCATGCCAAACGGCGTTTTCTCTCAACTTTGGCATGCTCGGAGAGAAAAAAAGGCAGGTAAAGGTTGTGGATAAAACTCCAAAACCTCGCTACAATTGCCAAAATACTTTCTGGGCCCTCAAAAAAAGGCCTACTCCTCAACGCCTGGTCCCCAGGCACGTGCTGGGGGGCCTCAACTCAGGCTCTGCCCAATGTGGATCAAGGTCCACCTTCGCAGCGCCTTATGCGACACCCTGGTTGTGGGGGACGCGGCGTGGCGTGGCGGATCGCTCCGGTCGGCGCACAGCCGGCAACGGTCGACCCGTCCGCCTGGCTTTACTGCCCCCGCGCTTCTGTCTTTTGCACTGGCAAGCTAGCGACCGCTCGGCGTGCGAGGCCCGAGTCGGGGGACGGGAGTCTCGGGAGCCCACCAGCTCCCCGCAGGCTACCCGCCCGGCTGCCGAGCTTCCCGCCTGCGCGTCCAAGTGTGAACGCGCACGGCCGCCTCGCCGGGCTTCCTTTGCCGGGGCTCGGCTTGTCGGCCGGCGTCTCACGGTCCGTAGAAGGTTCGGTGCGTTCGCTGACGACGGGTCGAGAGAAGCGTTTTCTCTCCTCCCTCACTGACGGTCGTTGGTGCTCCCCAGCCCCTTCGGCGTCCCAAAGCGTAACGCCTGCTTCATCTCGTCAAGGGCGCGCCCGTCTCTAACCGGGCGTCGTCCGGCACGTGGAAACGGGCGGGAGACGGTGTCGAGGAGGAAGAAAGGGTGGGGTCCGGTCCGGTCCGGTCTGGTCTCCTCCTCCTCCTTCTTCTTCTTGGCGCGCCTCCCGCCGAGACCGATGGATTCGTTGCACTCTCAGGCCCTGAATCTGTTGTCCGGTGGTTTCAGTTGATAGTGCTGCCGCGGACCGCCCACGGAAAGAGCTCAGCCCTCGTTTCTGTGAGCAGCGGTCCCAACTGGCGCTGCAACCGTCTCCCGGGGGCACGCAGAATACGGGTTGCATTCTGGTTGATCCTGCCAGTAGTCATATGCTTGTCTCAAAGATTAAGCCATGCATGTCTAAGTTCACACCCTCGTACGGTGAAACCGCGAATGGCTCATTAAATCAGTCGAGGTTCCTTAGATGATCCAAATTTACTTGGATAACTGTGGTAATTCTAGAGCTAATACATGCCGACCAGCTCCGACCCCTCGGGGAAAGAGCGCTTTTATTAGTTCAAAGCCAGTCGGGTTCTGCCCGTCCTTTGGTGACTCTGGATAACTTTGTGCCGATCGCATGGCCTCGAGCCGGCGACGCATCTTTCAAATGTCTGCCCTATCAAATGACGATGGTACGTGATCTGCCTACCATGTTAGCAACGGGTAGCGGGGAATCAGGGTTCGATTCCGGAGAGGGAGCATGAGAAACGGCTACCACAT
>NW_027468483.1:0-25000 GCF_041734735.1 Babylonia areolata
AAACCCACAATATACACCTGAAGATATTGCACAAACAAGTTTATTTACAGACATTAAGAGAATTTTTAGTAAAATCACCAGATCGTCAGTCCTCCTGTTTCGCTTTTTACCAAACCAAATGTCCTTAAATACTCGGTGAAAGGCCTCTTAAAAGATTTGTATTTGCAAGAGACCCAGTATGATAACAAGCAGTCCAGAGTTAAGTTTCATTTTCTTTATAATAGTTATCCTGTGGAATGTTGGTGATGTTATTTCCTACATGCTAGGAGTAAGACACTTTGATTCATCAGTCTCCGTCTGGAACAGTTTTAATCACACAAAAATGTCACATTCATTTTCTGCATTTTCACCAAGCCTTATCAGCAGGCCATTAAAAATAAATATTTTTTCAAGGCCTTGTCTGAAGGCTTCACAGAAAGCATTATAAAATTGTTAGCTAAATCACTCATGAACACTTGCGGTGCAAAAGACTGACCACAGGCATTCTTTATGGTACTCATAAACAGTTTTGGGGTCCTTGAATTGTTGGAAATGGCCCATGCTACAGGAATAGCTTCTTGATAGTCATCAAGAACCAAAATGAGGAGTTTGTATTACACTCCATGTTTGGTGATACATATACTTTCCATGTCAAACTGATGCTAACTAGGCCTATCGGTTTGCTCTGCTTGGCCAAATTTCGCGCGGCTAACAGTGAAAAGACGACCCGTCTTGCCTGGACTGCTCTTAGCCAGTCAAATACCTATACAAGCTACAAGTGCCAAAGCAGTTGTTAAGTGTGTGTATTGTTTTGTACCGCGTGTGGAATCAATACATACAATGTTTTCAGAATATTTCATCATGTTCCTTTGGAAATCATTCTGAAGGCATGAAAGAAAGTCTTCCTTTTCGAATGATACGTGTTTATCACCTGCACATTTGTAAAATATCACGGGGTCTCTGCAGATTGTTTTCATGCTTCTACCCAAAGGTAAACACTTTTTGCATCATCATTACCTAGCCGGGGGTGTGATATCTTGTGCTGCTTCTTTAAAAGCCCATCACTGCATAAAACTGCCATCTCCTCCACACTGCTCCCTGTAAACACACACACACACACACACACACACACACACACACACACACACACACACACACACACACACACACACACATAAGATAGAGAAGTTATCTTTTTTTTTCTGAAACCAAATCTCCATATCATGAGAATAATAACATCACAATTGTTTGTAGGAACGCTCATAGCATCAATCCTTAGAAAATGTAATTGATAATCTGGATGTGTTTACTTTGAGCGAACCAGTAATGGAGTTCAAGGGAATTACAATCAGCATGTCATAATAAGAAAATACTCAACATTGCTTCTTTTCTTTTTATTCCTATTTTGACAACATTCATAAAATAGAGACTTCTTGCATTTTTGATTTGTTTTAAAACTTGCTATCAGTCTGTGTAATGGTCTGACCTGTGTGCCCCCAGGTCTGTTAACCTGAAGTCAACTGTTGCATGGTGATCAGACTTTACCAACACTATTAAAGAAATAAAATAAAATAATACCATGTTTGAAATTCTTCTCCAAAAGTGAAGATCACAGTGCAGGGTAACTCTTTCTATACATATATGTATAATGCACAATGTCTCCGAATGAAAAATGTGATATGATGGGATGGATACTTGTTTTGACCATAAATGTCAACAAGAAATCATGAATGTTTACCTTTTACAACAACTGAGTGCAGTAGTTTTGGTCCTTCTCTGACTGATACACATACATTTCTTTACAGCTGTACCCACTGCTCAGAGTTCTTTTCTTTGTGTTCCCACACACTGGCATGTACTGAATTTCGTGATAAGAGATGTCAAGGTATCTGTATTCTACATACATATTGGCATGAAATACTCTTTACATAAAAACTAACAAGGATAGATACAGAAGTATAACAAACCATACTGATGAGTACCCTTGTAGGCCTATTCCAGATGATCTCCTTGCAGACTTCCAAGTTGTTGACCTGATCACTTAAAAATAATCAAGCAATACAAAATGATTAATACAAAACACAGAAAGATCCACTGATCACATAACGATAATGAAGTAATA
This sequence comes from Babylonia areolata, assembly GCF_041734735.1. Taxonomy (NCBI): domain Eukaryota; kingdom Metazoa; phylum Mollusca; class Gastropoda; order Neogastropoda; family Buccinidae; genus Babylonia; species Babylonia areolata. The sequence continues at coordinate 2,102 of NW_027468483.1, forward strand.
CAAAATAATCAATGCAAAACATAGATACAAACACTATCCACTTTCCTCTATCATGACACATTGGTATGTTTTAACCCACTCAGTACGGCCAGTCCTCTCTTCTCCTCTACACAGACCCCTCGGATGTCCAGTGGGTGTCTGAATGACCCAACCTTTAGCTTCCGTCGTCAGAACTGTGGTATTCTTTGTCAACATTCAGTATAAGAGCGTTCCGCTTGAAATATTTTGATGATGGTAATTGGGATGAAACGCTGTTAACGTCGTCTCTTTCGCCGTTCGTATGGAGAGAGTTAATATTACTATTCAAAGGGGAAAAAAAACAAATAAAAAAAATTTGTATGCATGTGTGGCTTTATATATGTCTTCATTTAGTTTAAGTACGTTTGCGTCTCATATCAAGTTCAAAAAGAAATCAAATTATGGTCCTTGGAGCCTTGCCGACAACTAAGGCCATCTCAAGGCTATTGCCATGTTAGTATCTACTTCAAGTTAAGGGTAAAAATAAAAGCAACAAAAAATAATCACTGCTTCAATCTTTTCATCAAAATTTCTCATTAAAAAACCCCCCAAAGTTCCAGAGTTTAGAACATTCAGATCTCATTTCAATGTTCACTTCTTTCAAGAAGTCCATTAGCATCCACAGAGGAACATCATGAACATCATGGGTTCGAATCACGGTGACGGCGCCTGGTGGGTAAAGGGTGGAGATTTTTACGATCTCCCAGGTCAACATATGTGCAGACCTGCTAGTGCCTGAACCCCCCTTCGTGTGTATATGCAAACAGAAGATCAAATACGCACGTTAAAGATCCTGTAATCCATGTCAGCGTTCGGTGGGTTATGGAAACATGAACATACCCAGCATGCACACACCCGAAAACGGAGTATGGCTGCCTACATAAAGACGGTCATACACGTAAAAGCCCACTCGTGTGCATACGAGTGAACGCAGAAGAAGAAGAAGACTCCTCTTGCCAAAGATCCTTAAGTATGTGTTCACCTTCTGCTTCATGTCTATGTATGGTATGTAGGATCTTGACAAGTTTTCCTTTACAGCGTTCTTGGCCAGCTAAATCAAATCAAATTATGGTGCTTAGAGCCTCGCCAACCACTAAGGCCATCTCAAGGCTATCGCCACGTTAGCATGTACTTCAAGTCAAGGGGAAAAAAGTACAATAAATGTAGTAATGTGCCTAAGCAGGGTACAGTATAGTTAAAGATGTAAGCTTGATGAAATAATGTTCTATCATTTTTTTGCTGACTATATCTAAAGTAACATGATCACTGGAATGGTATAATGTTTTGCATGGTACCCCTGCGTCACCGTGGTTCCAGTTATTGTAACTGACCTGGTATTCATGCTCGGCCAATATATAGTCTAGATATTCAGATATTAAAACGTTTGAAAATTATGTATGAAGGGTACTGTATTTTAAACTTAAATGTAATATTTTATTGTACTCATAGTACTCATAGTCTACTATTCATTTACAGTACTTATATAAGTTTTTTTTCTTTCTTTCAGTTTTTGCAGTGGTAACTCATTGTGATTTGTACTCTATTAATTTCCTTTACATATTTTCAGTATTTATAGAATCAACTAATGTATTTCAGCATCCAAGTTTTTATATTTATATATTTGTTTGTGTTTTTGATTTATGTTATCCTGAAAACTGAACTTGATTTTGAACTCAATTTTGTGGTGAACAGTTATTTCTATTTTGTGCAAAGTTCTATTGTAACTGTTATCCTGATAATATAGTGAAAACTGCAAGAAGTCTGTGTAATACCCCCCCAATTCGTTTGAAAATTCATTTGAAAAATATAACTTTGATAGACAAAGCATAGCTACTAGCAACACACCGTTGCCTATTAATCAAGCATCCCCATTGGATCTTATGGAGATTATTCCTGGGGTGGGCTTGAAAATGGCACAAGAGTTAGTAAAATGAAATGAAATTATGGTGCTTAGAGCCTCGCTGACCACTAAGGCCATCTCAAGGCTATCGCCACGTTAATACCTACTGCAAGGGTAAAAAACAAAACAAAAAAAAACAATAAAAACAAGTCACCACTTTAAGCTTTCCACTCAAAGTTTTAAAAAACCTTCCATAGTTTAAAACCTTCAAATCTGATTAAAAATGTTCACTTCTTTCAAGAAGTCCATCAGCGCCCACGGAGGGACATCACGAAACAAGGTCTTCAAAGAAACCGCCGTGTAATGCCTGTGTCTAACGTCATGCAGATCCCAACAGTCAAGGAGCACGTGTTTCACGTGTTTCCAAAAGAAGACCTCGGGCTGATGTCACCTCACTTCCCCAGAGCGGGGAGTGGCCATTGAAGTCGCCCAACAGTAAGAACGGTCGTGGGAGCTGGTCAACACGGATCATGAGGTCGTGCCTCAGAACACGGACGGAAGGAGGAAGATACAGAGAACAGACAGTGATGGTTTTCTTAAGTGTGACTCTGACTGCCACCACCTGTAAAGGGGTGCTTAAAAGACCTGTACTATATAAAAGGGACTAATGTATAAAAAGAGCGACACCTCCCGTCAATCCCTCTTGCTTCGGTTGAGCGGGTTTAAAAACGGAGTTAAAACCAGAGAGAGCTAAAACCTTGCCATCTCTTTGCAGAGTCTCTTGCAGCGCCAGCACTGAAGGTTTCAAAGCACGACAAAGCAACTGGAGTTCCCGGAAATTGGCGTAAAACCCACGGATGTTCCAGTGAATGACCGCCATTAAAAAGGTTAAAAAATAAAGCAGCAGCCTAATCCATCGCTACCTCCTGCTCCTCTGCTTGCAGTGGCTCAAGGTTGGCCAAGACTTCATATCTATTTTCTGTATTCAAAGTCCTGTCCGATTCCGGCCAAGCCGGAATATCCACCACCTTGGCTTTCCCCGACCCCGCTGAGGCTGCAACCCTCCCCTCCTTGGGTTTTGGAGGTACGGGGGGTTCCTGGGCACTCCCACCAGCCCGAGGGGCAGGCAGACGACGGGGGAGGGGACGGGAGGCGGACACCATGCCTCCGCCCGAGGCTTTCCACCCCTGCCCAGCAACCCCTGAGGACCGCTGTACAGGATGGGAAGGGGTGGATGCAGCGCCTCCACCCAAGGCCAATGGTTTTACCAGGGTCGGTAAATCGTCCGTCTGCGTCCCTGCGGACGTCGTCTGGATCGCAACGTCCACCATCCTGGGTCTGATGACAGAAGCACATGACAGTCCTGCCTTAGGCAATGTAGCCTCCACTAACTTACGGGCCTCAAAGAACGATATTTTCTTCTCCGTCTTCACCTTCTGGATTTCTTTTTTTCTTTTTTCCAGGTGGGGCAGTCTTTAGACGAAGACTGGTGGCCGCCTCCGCAGTTCACACAACGGGCTGGACTGATGCACTCGCCCTGGTGCGCCGCCTTTGAACAGGTGCCACACGCCTCTTCCTCCTTGCAGCGGTCCCGCACGTGTCCGAATTTCTGGCACTTGAAGCACTGTAGAGGGGACGGCACGTACAGACTTATGTTCACCTGCAGGTACCCGACTCATGTCCTTGGGGACATTTGGGCAGCAGAAGGTGAGGAAGAATGTGTTGGTCGGGACTCTGTCCAACCCCTTCCTTACTGTCACCCTGTAAACGTCGGTCACTCCCTGAGAGGACAGCTCGCACTTAATCTCTGCCTTAAATACTCCTCTCAACTCAGGGCATCTGATGACCCCCTTCAAGCAGTTCAGTCCTTTGTGAGGGGAGACCTTCACCGCCCTATCCACAAAAGTGGTCGCTTTAAGCAGAAGCTGTATCTGCCTTTTCAATGTCGTCTCCACCAGAAACGTTCCTTTCCTCAGCCTCTTGACAGACTTCAGTGTGCCTGCTAAACATTGGAAGCCTTTCTGGATGGCGAAGTGGCTGAGAGCTGACAAGGGCTTGTCATCATCAGTGCCCTCCACCACAAGCCACGACGGCCAATATCCAGAGGTCTCACTGACCTCCAAATCGGAGTCCGAGTCATCCGTTCCTGGTCTCCTCCTTTTTGCAAGTTTAGGGGGGTGTAATTGGTTAGAAGCCATGGTTTTTTGGATCGTTAATTCATCCCTCCCTTACCCACCCACCATGGGGTCCAACTTAGGGGCCAGGGTCAAGGGAACACCAGCTTGACCCCTTCCAGGTTTCAGAAGGGACATACGACCAACAGTCTAGCTCCAACGCGTTCCCCCCCGATCATGCCCAGCTCCCGGGGACAGAGAACTGAGCACTACGGGGGTTATCATTGTTAGCCTCTAAACTGCCAGTCTTGACCCGGCCCCACGTGGGGGCAGCCGATTGACACACACGGGCCAATGTGTGTCGCCTGTCTTTGGAGAGGTCCGAGCCAAAGGGATGTGTTGAGAGCAGCGTGCTCTCTCAGTCCCCAGGATCTCATTCCCCTCCATCACAGGTCGCGCCGCACGGCAAACACAGCGGGCCTGAAGAAAGCCGCAGAGAAAAAAGAATGTGGAAAAGAAGGAGCTGAAGACAAAAAAAGAGGTGGTTAAAAGAAGAAGAGAGGATAGCGAAAGGGACGGTGGGTCACTTTTAGTTTGGGCCTCACTCACGACCTGTTCAGCATGGGAAGACCTATCAGGGGCATCAGTACAAAAAAAAAAAAAAAAAAAAAAAAAAAAAACACCCGAAAATCCCCACCACGTATTCAGCCTGATCAGCTACCATGGCTATGTAGGCTGTCAATTAAGACCTGGGACTAGAGCAGTAAACCCTCAGAAGCACTGATGCCCCCGCCGAAACCGAGATTTGAAAAACAAAAAACAAACATAACACAAAACAAAAATAGCGACAACAACACAGTCAGTCATTTACGAAAAACCCGAACATCCTGGCCAAAACGATGGAATCAGGACTTCCTGCATTGGTTAAGTGGAAAAGCTCTTGAGCCCACAACATATTCAGCACTTGGGATTTTTGACAAGTATTACAGTTATCTCTCTCTCTCTCTCTCTCTCTCTCTCTCTGTCTCAACACACACACACACACACACACACACACACACACACACACACACACACACACATAGAAAAAGGATCTAAATGTGTATGTTGATCCAGTCAAGCTGTGTGTGAAGGATCACCCGATTCTATTCAGTGGTATGCCAGGTTTTTCGATTAACTCTCTCTATACGAACGGCGAAAGAGACGACGTTAACAGCGTTTCATCCCAATTACCATCATCAAAATATTGCAAGCGGAAGGCTCTTATACTGAAGAGGTGAATGTTGACAAAGAATACCACAGTTCTGACGACGGAAGCTAAAGGTTGGGTCATTCAGACACCCACTGGACATCCGTGGGGTCTGTGTAGAGGAGAAGAGAGGACTGGCCGTACTGAGTGAGTTAAGAAAGAAAAAAATATCTAAGTTAAATTATTTTGCCGCACTCCCCGCTGTGCTATGTGTGACGCTCAAGTGCTCTCAGTAACTAGGACAACAGACAGTGCGGATCAGCCTCCAACAGACACTTCCTGAGAGAGTTAAGCTCAACATGTAGTGTGTCTGTCTGAACCTCGGCAGACAGGCAGTCCTGAGTTCACAATGGGTTATTGTGTGATTGTGTGAGTGTGCCTAGCGATGCCAAAGGCTCAGTTAAACCTCCCCATCCCATGTGTACATAGCACCACTTCACCAAAAGACAATGGAACTGAGTGAGGACCAAGGCCCAGAAGAGGCCACCTCCTCCAGTGAATCTCAACAAGTTGAAATGACCGCCACATCAGACTTTATTCAGAGGACGTATTCTTGCTCATTGGTAGAAAAATTGGCATGGTCAGACCTCTTAGTGCAAAATTCCAGTGCTTAGGGAACATAGACAAAAACATCATAATCAATGAAAAATACTTTGACAAACTGCTAGATAAGCCTCAGAAACCCACTGCAGAAGATTCAAGGCTTCCAGAAAACATAAAAGAATAACACTACGTGCCTTTTTCAACAAACAAAAAGACATCACACACTCGCACTGTACCTGATTCATTCATTCATTTTGCCCATCGCTCCTGGTGGAGCATAGGCCATCGACGACCCCTCGCCATCGCACTCTGTTCTGGGCTGTTCTGGCCATTCCAGTCCAGTTGGTCCCTTGCTGCTTCAGCTCTGCCTCGGTATCTCGCCTCCAGCTGTTTCGAGGCCAGCCTCTCTTCCTCTTTCCCTGCGGGTTCCAGGTCAGGGCTTGGCGTGTGATGCTGGACGCTGGCTTCCTGAGGGTGTGTCCGATCCAGCCCCACTTCCTCTGCAATATCTGCTTGGCCACTGGTTCCTGTCCCGCTCGCTCCCACAGATCTTTGTTTCGGATCTTCTCCTGCCATCGGATCTTGTAGATGAGACTGTCATCTGGAGAGCAACTGCTGTATTCAGGACACACAGAGGATGGAGCCCCCCACACTGAGGGTGTGGCCCTGATGTACTGTACCTGAACAACAGGACAAACAATGGAACGATGCTGATACAGGGCAGAGGATGTCCAGAGTAAGAAGATAAAGAATTTCCAATCTTAGAGACAATAGTGAAAGACATGGTGACATCGCCCGAAGGTCCGTGGCGTGAATCATTATTATCGGTGCCAATGCACTTGTGTGATGATGCCCCCACAGTGGAGCCACCACACGCGGAAGACACACCCAGTGACAGCACAGCCGTCAAACTGCCCCACAGAGGAAGTCCCACTAACAAGAGAAGGAAGCAGCGTCGCCAAGTCACAGTGTCTTTCCCCGTTAGTGGCCCAACCCGCACTCGTACCACACCAACCGCCTGTGTCACTCCATCAGTGTTAAACAGACTGACGCAGCTGCAGCTGGAACTTCAGGAACTTTCAAACACCCAAACCAACTTCCAGAGCCAGGTCTTATGCATCAGCGAAGACATAAAAACATCTACGAAAAACGAACTTCGCCCAATTATAACAGACAAACATGAGAATTGAAACTGCAAATTGAATCTTTAGAAACACACTTAGCTAATGTGAAAAACAAAATGCACAATTAATGACTTAAAACCAGTCACTCAAAACACCAATGGGGACAATGCAAGAAAACATCAAAAAGATGAAACCAAAACCAACCACTAACACAGACATCCAGACACTCCCCATTGAAGCCGCAGCTCAACAGGTCAAACCACACTCGAAGCCCTCTCAGACAATGCAGATAAGCACTGAAAATGAAATTGTGAAGGAAAACACACAACCCACTACCCACATCACACCTACAACCCCCACAGATGCACACCAACCACCCACAGAAACCAGCCAGACAAACCCAGCCCCAATTCCAGCCCACATTCAAGACACTTCCCTTCATTACAACATCACTACAGCTAACAGTTTCTCAGTGTTGAGGGAAGACACACTGTCTGAGGACGCATCCACCAACCACAACACAAATACCCAAGTTGACCCAAAATCAAAACACAGTACTACCAGCCCAACCACCACCAACAAACACTCTACCAGGGAAATTCTATGTAACACACAGATTAACAAAAATACATTTGCTATACTGATTGGGGACTCCAATGTACGGGCCATTGTTGCACGAAGACTGTCCCAAAAAGGCTATTCGTGTCAAAAGGTGCATGTGCCAGGTATGACTGTTGATGACATGCACGAGTGGTTAAGCAATCTACCAGCCCATCCCTCCATCCACGTGGTCACTGTGCATGTCGGAGTCAACAGCTGCCCCAACGGCCAGGTCACAGAGAGGGAGTGGTCAGACGTGATCACTCTTTGCCGACAAGTGTTCCCTTGAGCAATGGTTCGATTCAGTTCCATTATCCAGGCTCGGGGTCGACATAACTTCAACAACACCATCCTCCCCTCCAACAGGCACTTGGCAGCAGCCTGTGAGAAACTTGGTGCTGTGTTCATTAACAACCACAGCACCTTCACAGCCAGGTCCAGAGCCCCTCGCCTGGACCTGTTCAAAGACGTCTGGAATGTCTGCCTCTTAGTCGCCTGACAGTGACCGTCCAGACATCCCCCATCGTGATGTGCGTCCACACACATGGCAACCTCGCCGTCGACAGGGGCCGCAAAGGAGACCTGCCTTCCCCAATCCCCCGCCACCCACTTACCACCAACCACCCCCACCATCCCTGTACCACTACCCTCCTTTGGTCCCTAATTCCAAATTCCCCATCCTCCCTCCTCCTCTCTCTGTCTGCCCCCATTATCCACCACGAGGAGCACGTCCACTGTCAAGAGACGGGAACGCCACAGGCCAGGCGTTCCTGACTATCACCCAGGCAACGCCAGTGTTCCTCGACCGCCGCCTTCCTCCTCCAGCCCCCCGCCTGGCCCGGCGGGCATGATGCAGGGTGTGCCTTCTGCTGGTTCACTCCATCCCCTGGCTGTGCACTTCCTCAACATGGCGGCCCAGCTGTGTGCACAGCAAACCGCAATGTATTAGATGTTTTAGATCTTAAGGTTGTATTAATATGCGTGTGTGTGCAGGTGGATAAGTGTGTGCAAGGAAGAGTGCAATTATAACCACGCATGATCGCGTGTAAGCGAGCGTGAATATTACGCGAATGCGTGTATTTGTGTGTATGACCCTTGTTGCTGAACTCTGCCTTCAAGTGCCGAGCTTTTTGGTGCATACATAATCTTGATTGTCTGAAATCTGACTCTTTTTTTTCCCTTTCTTTTCTACAAAGTGGTGCGACCCTTTTCCCCTGTGGAGTATTTTGATTCTTTATACTCCTTTTTCTCTTGTTTCTCCATACTATCTCCCTCTCTCTCTCTCTCTCTCTCTCTCTCTCTCTCTCTCTCTCTCTCTCTCTAAATCTATGCTCTGATTGCAAGTGCCGCTGGACCTGTGCCGGACACTATCAACAATTTTCAATCAGTTGTGGACACGTGTGAAAAACTACCGAACACTGCCAACACCAGTCAAACTTGGCACTGTGAGACAACTGAAGTGAAACTGTGTTGAATACTATTTCAATTGTGGTTTTTCTTTTTCTTTATCCCTTATTTTTTCATTGCGTATTTTAATTTATGATTTTTTCTGGTGTTGGTTGTTATACTGAATGTCTTGTATTAATTAGTTGAATTGCTGGTTGTAATCTGATATACTGATTGTGTTTTGTTTGTACCTTTGTGGGGTTTTTCCCTCGTTGGCAACTTACTTTCATTTATTTTTCATTGTTCATCAAAGAAAAAAAATGAACAGAAGCCAAAATATATGGCCATCTAAAGACGGTCTTCGAATAACACATTTAAATGTAAATCACGCATTTAACAAAACTACAGAAATAACCTCTCTGTTAAGTAACCATGGAAAACCTTTTCATATAATTTGTCTCTCTGAATCAAGACTCTCGGAACATATCAGTGATGCTGAGATGTACAACCCAGGCTATAACGTCATCCGTAATGACCCTACAAAAGCCAGGGAGACTGGTCTCCTCCTCTGTGTCAGCGAATCCCTCACATTTAAGCGTCTACCATATCTTGAACAGCACGATGTAGAATCAATGTGGATAGAAGTCAAATTGAAAAACACCCCTTCCATTTTAATCGCTTTCTGTTAAAGAAATCCGGCAGAATGGGTAAACTGGTTAGATAAATTCACCGCAGTGATGGACGTGGCCACATTAGAATCAAAGGAAATCTTACTTGGTGATTTCAACACAGATCTTACCAAAGCCAATACACAGTGGAACGCGACAATAAGCCTGTTTAATCTGCATCATTTAATCAGTATACCCACCAGAGTTACGCACAATTCAAAGATGCTCATAGATCATATATACACTTCCAATAAGAACAATAATTATGTTAGTACCATATTACTGGTACCATGTAACCCAGTACTACCTGCCGCATGTGAAGTCTCCCAACGACGGACCAGGTGGAGGAGGAAACCTTTCCTAACGGCTGTGAAGGCAGAAGAGGATGACCAAAGGGTAGGGGGAGCTTTTATCCTTGGCTGGAAGTCCTCCTAGGAGACGGAACTCCGAAGAAAAAACCTCCAGGTCCCAGAGAGGAGCAGCCTGCCCAGCATCGAAAGCCTGCTGATCCAGTGCCAGCTACGCTGGACAGGCCACGTTGTCCACATGACAGACAGCAGGATCTCGAAGAAGACAAAAACTACTTTCCGAACGCATTTAAGAAAGCGAAAGTTATTCCTATTTACAAATCAGGGGACACCACCGATCCTTCAAACTACAGGCCAATTTCCTTTATTTCTATTCTTTCAAAACACTGGAAAGCACATAAAGAAGCATATTTCGCATCACTTTGATGTCAATGAGCTTTTACATCCAGCTCATTCCAGTTTCAGACGAAAGCATTCATGCCACACAGCACTGGTAAACATTGTAGATGACTGGCTTACCGATGTCAATAACAATAGATATTGTGGTGTTTTATTCGTTGATTTTAGAAAAAGCATTTGATGTGACAGACCACAACCTCTTAGAAAATTTGAACTGTATGGTCTGTCAACCAATTGTCTTAGTTTGCTTAAATCCTATATGACAAACAGACAACAATGCGTGACAATGAGTACATCAATCTCCGCACCAACAACACTTGATTATGGCATTCCTCATGGGTCTATTCTAGGCCCTTTGCTATTCTCAATATATATAAACGACCTACCGCTCCATATGAAATCCGTCTGCGAACTTTTTGCGGATGATACAACAATCCACACTTCTCATACTGACATTGTCGCTCTTGCAAAAGACTTACAAGAAAGTACTGATGGGCTCGTTAGGTGGACCGAACTAAACCATGTCTCTTCACCCACAAAAAGCAAAATGCATGTTAATCACAACCAAAAGAAAGAGGCAAAACACCATACATAATTTTCCTTCCATCCAAATTAAAGGCGAACCTACTGAACAGGTCAGTGATCACAAAGTTCTGGGGATCATAACTGACAACAATCTCACTTGGAATCCTCACATGAATTCCCTTTGCAAAAATACAGCCCAGAAAACCCGTCAACTATTTAAAATCAAACATTTCCTTGACCCTCATTCACGGAAATAATTTTTTTCAAGCACCTATCCAGTCTACAATAGATTATGCAAGTGCGGCTCAAGCTGGTACTCCTTAAAAGACTTCCCTTTTAGACTCAGACTATAAACAAGCGAATATTCTCCCACTAATCCGTAGATTGGAGTATAATAAAGGAATCATGATGCAAAAGATTATGACAGGTAATGCACCACCAACATTAATAGACAAAATTTTCTGTAAATTCATCAAGGAATCCTCCCAAAGTCCATATCCCAATTCCAAGAATTGACTTGTTCAAATCCAGTCTGCTTTACTCAGGTGCCACACTATGGAACTCACTCCCAGAAACAATTAAACACTATTGCCCAACCACCTTCAAAAAACATTGCCTGTTCCACCTTATGCCATAATGTGTAATGTAAATCGTTCATTTTAATGATGCTGTTTGTCAAGTGTGTATGGTTCACTGAGAACCTCCCTCACCCTCCATCCCCCACTCTGATCTGTAGTGCGGTGTGTGTTGTGTGTGTTGTTTCTTTATTTTGTTCATTTTTTCCTATACATTTCATTAACACCATGCTTGTACCTGTATGCTGTGTGTGTGTGTGTGTGTGTGTGTGTGTGTGTGTGTGTGTGTGTGTGTGTGTGTGTGTGTGTGTGTGTGTGTGTGTGTTGATTAGATGATACAATGCATGTTACTTTGTCTTGCTTACTGACCTGCTGTTCTCTACCACATATTCCATGTAATATGAGGTTAGCTATTCAGTAGTTGATATTGTTTTATTCTCTCTCTCTCTCTCTCTCTCTGAGTCTCCATCTCCCTCTGTCTATCTGTCTGTCTGTCTGTCTGTATGTTTGTCTGTCTCGTTCACCGGTGACATTTTTATTCTCAATACTATTTTATATGTTGAATTATGCTTCCTTTGGCAATGAGCATCCCCCCCACCCCCACCCCCCCCACCCCCACCCCCACCCCCCCCCTTCCCCTGTTATTGCCATGTGTATTTTCATTAGACTTACTGTTTCATATTCACATTGGTATATTATTTGTTAACATACACAATGTATGCTTATGTGTGTCTAAGTGTGTGTGTGTGTGTGTGTGTGTGTGTGTGTGTGTGTGTGTGTGTGTGTGTGTGTGTTCTAAGTGGGGTTTTGTTGTTGTTTTTCTATGTCGTTTATCAATACCATGCTTGTGCTTATGTGTGTGTGTGTGTGTGTGTGTGTGTGTGTGTGTGTTCATGCGTGCGTGCGTGCGTGCGTGTGTGTGTGTGTGTTATTGTGGGTGTGTGTGTGTGTGTGTGTGTTATTGTGTGTGTGTGTGTGTGTGTGTTATTGTGGGTGGGTGTTTCTGTCAGGTGAGGTCTGGGGCATAGCCCTTGAGTGAGTGCTTGTGTGAGTAATTACGTGTGCATGCGTGTTTGTGTGTGAGTTTCTCTCTCTCTCTCTCTCTCTCTCTCTCTCTCTCTCTCTCTCTCTCTCTCTCTCTCTATGTTTCTTCCTGTCTCTGTCTCTCATTCCCTTCCTTTCTTCACCCTTCTGATTTCTCCCTATTTTTCATCTCTCGTCCCTTCCCAAGTCAACAACACTATTCTGACATTTCAGTGTGTTTCCTTTCTCTACATATGCTACAACCGTCATGCTTAATGCCTCTGTCACCTGCTATTAGGCAGTGTACACCCTGCTTAGAGCCAACGCGGTGTCCCTTAGTGTCTGGGTTCCAATCCCGCTATCGCCGTTTCTCCCATGTTTGACTGAAAAATCCAACCAAGAGTCTGTTCGTTCGGACTAGACGATAACCCGAGGTTCCGTGGACAGCACGCACTTAGCGCACTGGGAAAGAGTCCACGGCAACAAAAGTGTTGTCATCTGGCAAAATTATGTTTAAAAAAAAAAATCCTCTCTGATATGTACACAAACGTATATCTGCAAGCACTCAGGGTCTGATCAAGCGCGTTGGGTTATGCTGCTGTCAAGCATCTGCCAAACATATGTGGTGTAGCGTGTATGGACATGTCCCAACGCAGTGACGCCTCCTTGAGAAACTGAAACTGAAACCTGTGTAAAAGTGTAACTGATACTTATGTAAAATGATTATGATTGAACAATAACCGACGAGGCAGGGGGAGAGGATGGTTGCCGAAAAGGCAAGAATGAAAGAAAGAGAGAGAGGAGAGAAACAAAGAATGAAAGAGACGGGCAGAAAGACAGACTGACGGCATGGGAGAGAGAGAGAGAGAGAGAGAGAGAGAGAGAGAAGACAAAACAAGATAAAATTCTTTATTTCGAGGATGTTAGATAAGCACTGGTGTGTTCTCTTACATCCAGTCCCCGCCCTGAATAGGGACTACTCTACACAATACTAAATAGAAATAAAGAATGGTGTTGGAAGAAATACCATAACAGGAGGGAAAAAATATTTAGAAAAAACGAAAAAAAGAACTCACGCGCACACACAAACACAAACACACACACACACACACACACACACACACACACACACACACACACACACATGGCATATAGGCACAAGCATGGTGTTAGTAAAATGCATAGGGAAAAAATGAACAAAATGAAAGAAACAAACACACACAACACACACCGCACTACAGACCCGAGTGGAGGATGGAGAGAGAGAGAGAGAGAGAGAGAGAGAGAGAGAGAGCAGCATTAACACAAGAATGTGCTGACTCATAAAAATTTACATATTACGCTATCCAGACATCTGCTATAGTATTTATTTATATGTATGTATATATATATATATATATATATATATATATATATATATATACATATGTGGTAAGAAAAAAATGAGAGAGAGAGAGACAGGCAGAGAGACAGAGAGACAGAAAGAGAGAGAGATAGAGACAGAGAGAGGCAACGAGCTAGACCGATCGAGGCAGACATGGACAACGCTGCCCTTGACATAATATTTGAGCACATCAACAGGAAACGGGATGTCGAACAGAATGGTAACCACTTGAACACACACACACACACACACACACACACACACACACACACCACACACACACACACATATACCCCCCCCCACACACACACACACACACACACACACACCTCACCCCACAACCCCCCACCCCCTCTCCCTTGTGGATAATAAATGTTGAACCGGTGCAGCAAACAATAATGCCCGTCCCCCCACCTCCCCTTTTCTGGTCTCCTTTTCCCTTTCCCACGTATACTATTGCGTGCTTGTGATGTGTTTGTTTTGTGCATGTGATATGATTGTGTTATGTATATCATTGTGTGTGTGTGTGTGCGCGCGCGCGCGTGTGTGTGTGTGTGTGTGTGCGCGCAAATTTTCACTCGTTGGCCTGTTAATGAATGTTTTTTTTAAAACCAACCCATCTCTGTCCTGAAAACAAAGCCAGGCCCACTGTTTAAAGCCACTAGACCCAACAGAGTGGCGAAACATTCGAGATCCCCTTATAGAATTTACGCCGGAGTGATATGGTAGCTGGGGTTACAGGCGACACACGTCACCGGCACCTGTTGTTAAGTTTCGTTCGCATTGCTGCTGGGGGCGGTACAGCCACTTTGACCGCGTCAGTGTCCAGTGGGAAGCTGTGGGTGTGGGACGTGGGTACTGTTCCCTTCAACTTTCTCATCAGGTCAGTCTTGGAGAGAGAGAGAGAGAGAGAGAGAGAGAGAGAGCACACTGAACACTGAAATGTTTAAAGTCATCAGCTATAAATCTCTAGTGACATAGGTACTTTCTCATCAGGTCAGTCTTGGAGAGAGAGAGAGAGAGAGAGAGAGAGAGAGAGAGAGAGCACACTGAACACTGAAATGTTTAAAGTCATCAGCTATAAATCTCTAGTGACATAGGTACAAACAAAATGGTGCAAAACAGATAAAATGGAACACAAAAACAACAAACCAAAACAGAATTGACACAAAATAAACTAAATAAGAGATTTGTCTGGCACTTTGTCATCAGCTTAAGTACATGTGACAGGGGAGTGATGTGCCTTTTTTCAGTCGTTCTTCTCCAAGGTTTGGACAGTACACAGAAAACAAAGTTCATATAAATCAAGTAATAAATATTTACGCATGTAACATCGACACACATCATATCAATACAAACACACACTAAAGTACATATAAATCATGAATTAATATGTATGCCTGAACATCAAAACCTATCATATCAATACGAACACATACAATTACATTATCGACATTGACCATCTAAATGCAACCTTTCCTTTTTATCTATACTTTTTTCCTCATAGAACTCATACTAACTTTTAAATGATTAATGGGTATTTGGACCGATGATGGACGTTTTCCGTATGATTTTGCCTCGGATAGATATTTTGCAAGTGAGAGTGTCATATCTTCATTTTCTTTCATCAGTATGCCGAATAAATCTTTTCTCTGTGCTGTATCCGCATTGAAATGGACACAGTTTATTTCCGCAATTCATCGTATCTTTTGCAGTTAAATATGACATGATTTTCATCTTCTGGGCTTTCGCCACACATTCGGCAAGATGTTGCTACGTCTGAATCGAACCATCTTCTGTCGGCATACAGTCCAAGTGTTCTCAATCTGAGCCTTGCAAAGCAGATTTTATGCCATTTATTTGTTACGATCTTAATATACTTCTCTGAAATGTTGATTGATTCAAATGAATAGAGCCATTTATACCTATCATTGCTCTCTATTTCTGCGTGCCAGTTTTGTTTGTAACATGCTATAAGTCTGTCTTTAAATTCCTATACAAAGCCGCTCTCGTGCCGTACTACTTGGCTTATCCAAACAAGACCGAATCCATGTTCTGTTCGTGTTTTCTTGATGTGGAGAGAGAGAGAGAGAGAGAGAGAGAGAGAGAGAGAACCCAGAACTCGTTTTTATTCAAGGAATAAAAGTTTAGACGTAGCCTACTCATCCAGTATCTCCTTGCTACTCTACATTAATTGCAAGTAGCACACATAATGAATGGAGAGAAATAAGTAAATAAGTGAGTGCGTGAGTGAATTTTTCAAAATTCTCTTTCTATCCTGGTTTTGATTTTATCACCACGGACATTGTGATTATGACAATCATCGTAATAGTATTGCTTTCTTGTTTTTCTTTCTCACCTTCTGTCGAATCATGTTTGTTTTTCTTTTCCATCCATCTTCTTTCATCCCCAAACCGGAGCTTTTGTTAACATAGTCTAATGACGGAGAAGTTTATTTAGTTGTTTACTGCCAACTGTTTTCCCTCCACTATTATGTTCTTCTCTGTCAGTCTGGTCAATCAGCAGCGGATAGCCAAGTGATGGCTGATTTACACAACACTGGAGTGATGGCTTAGAGGTAACGCGTCTGCTTAGGAAGCGAGAGAATCTGACCGCGCTGGTTCGAATCACGGCTCAGCTGCCGTTATTTTCTCCCCCTCCACTAGACCTTGAGTGGTGGTCTGGTTCTAGTCATTCGGATGAGACGATAAAGAGAGGTCCCGTGTGCAGCATGCACATAGCGCATGTAAAAGAGCCCACGGCAACAAAAGGGCTGTTCCTGGCAAAATTCTGTAGAAAGATCCACTTCAATAGGAAAAACAAATAAAACTGCACACGGGAAAAAATACAAAAAATGGGTGGTGCTGTAGTGTAGCAACGCGCTCTCCCTGGGGTGAGCAGCCCGAATTTCACACAGAGAAATCTGTTGTGATAAAAAATAAAATAAAAAAAACAACAACAAACAAACAAAAACAAAGAAACTCTTCCCCTGTATTAGCCCATGTTTCCCGCAAACTATCCTATATCTGTCAGTTTATCCGAAGTTATAGAGTGATTACCTAATTATGTCTTACTTCTGATGTTACATGTGTAACTCAAATGAGTGCAGTTAACCATGGACATGTTATCTATCTGTGTCATGTGTTACTGAGCTGAGTGATTATCAACGGACAACGGATTTGGTATCGTATGGATCAGCCTAAGACCAGGGAGGAACATTCCAATTATTTCAGAATTCATGGACTATCCTACGTAAACAAACATTCGGCATAAAGAAAACAAGAGAGGCAAGGCCTTCAAGACCCACTTGTGATACTCTTTTGAAAGAAAAAAAGAAAAAAAAATCGTTAAGATATGTTCTGTATTTGTTAAAAAAAAAAAAAAAAAAAAAAAAAAAAGCCTGAGCACAGATTCCAACCCATCATGTTCGGGCGGTTGACCTAATCACTGCACTATTCCGGATCCATGAATGACGTTCAAAAAATAACATTTAAGTATGCTTTTTTAAGGAAGATAAATCAATTGCAGCATTCGAAGTCATAACGCAGTTTAAATCACATTATTTTGGTGTATCTCGGGCATTTAAGAATTCTTTAACGTCTGCGGTAAAGGAGACGTTGCCATCGCCGCAATCACATTGCAACATTTAGCCGTTTTCTCTGGATCTAGATAGATGTACAAGTTCAATTACACACGCCGGGAAAGTACGACACGGTCATTTCAGTTTCTTTTTTATGTTCATTCCAGTTAATTGAGTATCCACTTTAAAAGATAAATATGCAGTAAACACGTCGATGATGTAGTCTGTGTCACTGTATGTGTCATGTCCAGAATTTGTATTTCTTTCCATTTAATTGCGAACAAGAAAAACGAGGTCACGCCGTATTACCAAGCATCGCCAGCACCACTGCAACTGGGATGTGGTAGCTAATATGGTGTTTTCGGAATCACGGAAATGGCCTCAACGAAATAAACCGTTAATGATACGGGAAACACGGCTTAATTCGGGAGACTTACAAACTATTATTGGTATGACTGTGAACATTTTTGTCCTACTATTTTTAAGCCAAATTTGGTATTGACGGACAATATGATGGAGTCTCCCGTCGGTCTGACGGATGAGTAGGCAGGCAGGCTTATCTGTCGGTGTGTGTCCTCATATGAGAGAAGAGGCCGATTCTGGATGCGGCAGCACTTCCCACAGGTGTTGCAAGGGAAAACGTCTCCAGAAGTGGAGCCCTGTTTCCTTTGCTCACGCTTCTCCTTAATGGCCAGCGTTCTGTTTTCAAACATCTTTATGCCACTAGAGCACAGCATCCTCCAGCGAGAGCGGTCAAGGGCATCAGTTTCCCAGGAAGCAATGTCTATGTCACAGGCTTTGAGGTTTGTCTTCAAGGTGTCCTTGAAGCGCTTGCAGGGTCTTTCAAGTTCGCGGTGGCCTTCCTTCAGCTGGCCAAAAAAAAGCATCTTCGGGATCCTGCTGTCTGTCATGCGGACAACGTGTCCTGTCCAGCGTAGCTGGCACTGGATCAGCAGGCTTTCGATGCTGGGCAGGTCGCTCCTCTCTTGGACCTGGCAGGTTGGAGACCCTGTCTTGCCACTTTATGCCAACAATCTTCCGTAGGAATCTCTGGTGAAACTGCTCAAGTTGTTAAATGTGACGGTGATACGTCGTCCATGCTTCACAGCAGTACAAGGTGGTCAGCACAACAGCTCTGTAGGTTTTGATTTTGGTGCTGAGCCTGATGCCTGTGTTGTTCTACAGCCTGCTGTTGAGTCTGCCAAAAGCGAGCTGGCCTTGGCGATGTGCAGCGTCACTTCTGCATCAAGGGCTCCGTTGCTGCATAGGGTGCTGCCCAGGTAGCAAAACTTGCCGACTGACTTGATCTCTGTGTCATTGATTTTGATCGCAGGTTGGGGGAGGCACTGGCGTTCTGTGAGCTAGCTGGTTGGTACATGGACTCGGTCTTGCTGACGCTGATGGTGAGTCCAAAGCGCCTGCAGGAGGTTGAGAACCTGTCCATAATGAACTGCATCTCCTCATGGGTGTGTGCTGCAAGCGCGCAGTCATCAGCAAAGAGGAATTCTCTCAACAGTGCCTCAAACACCCTGGACATGGCATGGAGTTGCTGCAAGTTGAAAAGTTTGCCATCTGTGCGAAACTGAATGCAGATGCTCTGGTCACAGTCTTGGAAGGCGTCAATCAGCATGGCAGAGAAGAGAATGGAGAACAGTGTGGGTTCCAGGACACAGCCCTGCTTCACTCCATTTACCTCAGGGAACGGATCCGACATGTCAGTATTTTCCTGTACTCTCGCCTGCATGTCATTGTGAAATGACGCAATCAGCTGGATTAGGCTCTCTGGGCAGCCGAACTTTAGGAGGATATTCCACAGACCACGGCGGTTCACCGTCTTGAAGGCCTTAGTCAGGTCTACTAAGACCATGTGGAGCTCCTTGTTCTGCTCACGGCACTTCTCTTGCATCTGGCGTATGGCAAACACCATGTCGCATGTTCCCCTGCCTGAGTGGAAGCCGCACTGTGCTTCAGGGATGACTGTGTTGGAGACATGGTCAACCAGTTTGTTCAATATGATGCGGGTGAAGATCTTGCCGGCGATGCAGAGGAGAGAGATTCCACGGTGGTTATCGCAGGATGTTTTGTCTCCCTTCCGTTTGTAAATGTGGACAATTGAAGCATCCATGAAATCCTGGGGGACCTCCCCTCTCTCCCAGATAGACCGGAACAGGGCGGTCAGCTTGTCTGTCAGCACCTCGCCTCCATACTTGTAGATGTCAGCCTGGATTCCATCCACTCCTGGTGCTTTTCCTGACGTTGTCAGCTTCAGGGCCTTCTGGGTCTCGGTCTTGGTGGGAGGGGCAGCTAGCGAGTCATTGACTGGTAGCTGTGGGAGGGCTGCAATTACCTCGTCAGATACGGAAGAGGCCCTGTTCAGGAGGGTGTTGAAGTGCTTTGCCCAGTGGGCAAGGATGTCTCTTGTCTGTCAGGAGGGTGGTCTGGTCCAAGGCTTGGACAGGGGTTGATCCTGTGACTCTCAGCCCATACACAGCTCGGAGACCATCATGGAAGATCTTCATGTCGTGAGCATCAGCAGCGGACTGAAGCTCTTCGGACTTTCTCTCCCACCAGGTGTTCTTTATCTCACGCAGCCTCTTCTGTTCGAGTTGCTTGGTTTGCAAGAACTGGTTCTCCTTCCTATGGCAGTCTTTATTGGAAATGTGATCCTGATGCCATATATGCAGTGTGTTCAGGAGCTTGGAGATTCCAGAGTCGTTCTCGTCAAACCAGTCTTTTTTGCCCCTCTGTCCAAAGCCAAGTGTGTCAGCTGCTGCTGTGTACACAGCATCTCTAAAGGTGCTCCATACCTCTTCTACATTAGGCGATGCAGGAATTTCTTGGAGAGCTGCTTGGATTTGCTGCTGCAGCACGTCCTTGGTGATAGGGAGGTGGTGGATGTTCATCTTCCTAGGGGGTTTCTGCCTGGCTGGTTGGAGCTTGCGTGTAAGTCTTTTGTTCATCTTGCTGCGTACCAGGCGATGGTCCGACCAACAGACTGCTCCCCTCATGCAGCGTGTAATGGAAACATCACCTCTGTCCCTCTGCTGGACAATCACATAGTCCAGCATGTGCCATTGCTTGGAGCAGGGGTGCATCCATGTGTTCTTGTATTTGTCCGCTTGTTGGAAGAGGGTGTTGGTGATGGTCAGTCCATGCTGCGCGCAGAGCGAGAGCAAAAGCAGTCTGTTGGAGTTGTACTTGCCAGTGCCGTGCTGTCCTAGGACTTTTGGCCACGAGGAGAAGTCCACGCCGACGCGGGCATTGAAATCCCCAAGGATGATCAGTCTGTCCTTTCTGTCTACTGCTGAAATGGTGCGGCTGAGCTCCTTGTAGAAAGGTTCTTGGATGTCATCAGGGTTGGTCATCGTCAGGGCATAGCAGCTGATGACTGTGGAGAAGCGATCCTTGGACAGCTTCAGACGCAGGGTCATCAGCCTATCGTTTATCCCACGTGGAAAGCTGTCAAGCTGTCATGCAAGTTTGGTTCGTATGGCAAAGCCCACGCCTGAGGTTGTTGGGGTGCCATCTGGCTTCCCAATGCAGTAGAAGGTGTAGCCCCCTCCAGCTTCCTCCAGCTGGGTTTCACTGGCAAACCTGGTTTCGCTCAAGGCTGCTATGTCCACCTGGTAGCGATCAAGCATTCTAGCAATGAGCGCTGCGCGTCCTTCTGGTCTGTCGTCTCTGTCAAAAAGGGTGCGAACATGCCAGGCACCCAGAGTCAGGGCATGACTCCTGGTTCTTTTCTTTTGTTGTTTTCGACCGCTAGTGTTGGATGTCCAAGTAGGTGCGGTTTCCTACTAGGTACTAGGCGTGACAGGCTTTGTTTAGGGATCCTTTTATCTCCCCTTCCCCATGTGGGGAGAACAGTGCTGTCCCTAAAAAGGGCTGATCTGACACTGTGGGAGGATACGGGCGCCACATCTGCCCCAGTCTACGGCGGACGACCATCACCCCACAGCCGCCTGCGTCCAGAGTCGTGACTAGGAACTGCCAGCAGCATCCTCTGCCTATCCCCGTTACCACTTCTCCATCGCTGCAGGGCTTGGGAAAGCTGGGTGTTGAAGGGCTAGCTCGTCGTTCCGACATTGGTCTGGTTGCCTGACCAGCGCAGGTGACTTTTTTTTAGTGAGGAGGAGTTGTGCAGTCCCTTCCCCACTCTCTTGCCTACCGACGCTCACAGTCCCACAGGTGCAGATACTGCCACGTGTAGGACGGCCTCGGCAGGTGCAGGTTTTTTCTTCAGAGCTCCGTCTCCTAGGAGGACTTCCAGCCAAGGATAAGAGCTCCTTCTGCCCTTTGGTCATTCTCTTCCGCCTTCACAGCCGTTGGGAAAGATTCCTCCTCCGCCTGGTCCGTCGTTTGGAGACTTCACATGCGGCAGGTAGTACTGGGTTACATGGTACCAGTAGCAAGGGCTGTGCCCCTGACCTGACATAGAGAAAATGGCAATGTTAAAGTTTACCCCTGTCACACACACACACACACACACACACACACACACACACACACAACCGATCACTGGGTTAAAACATAGACTCACTAGTTTTACACAAGTGAGTCGAATCCCCCAAACAACAACAAAATAATGTCGATGAAATTTTCTTTAAAAAACCCCAATCATTTCATAAAAATAGCATGATGTCTGCTTTTGATTGTGGACTGAATGCTGACAAATAACGGTTTATTTGAAATAGAGAGAGAGAGAGATCATTTATGTCAGATGTGTCGCCAGAGATTTAAAAAAACGAGCTTCCTTTCGAATTCCGTTTCTAAGAATATTATACTATTCAAAATGGATGTAAATTATATATGCATATCTGTCTGCGGTCATACATGAATTAGTGGTTGTCCTTGTATTTGAAAATGGAGACAATAATAATGTAGCTTGCTAAACATAATTGAAGATGCTTTTTTTCTCAGAAAGAAGTGTTTGATTTATTGCTAACGCCAGCATGATAAAAACAGGATATGGAATGACATACAAGATAAATCAAGATAAATAAGAAGTCTTAAAAGGAGGTTCAGCGACACAGTTGGATGATCACATGTCCGTGTCATTTAATGTCTGAAGGTATGAATGAGGAGTCTGGATATCAATGTAGGTGCGCATACGTGTTTGGGTGCTTACGTGTGTATTCCGGTTCACTTGTTATTGGTCCATTTTCTTTTTCTTTTCCTTTCGTCGCTTTCATGAGCTGAAATATCTCTGCTGGCATGAGAGCTGTAAAATGTTACTAGCCAATAAAAAAAAAAAAAAAGTCATTATCATGTGTGTGTGTGTGTGTGTGGGAGTTTGTCCCCGATGTTTCGTTATTCATATAGCAAGCTGATAAAGAACAATCTAAGTTAGATCTAGATGTACACATACAATATTTATCTATTTATAGATATTTATTTATTTATCTATCTATTTATCTATCCAACTATCTGTCTATACTTATATCTATCTATCTATCTATCTATCTATCTATCTATCTAATGATATTGATACATGTATGAGAGAAAAAAGAGAGTGAGAAACATCGGGGACAAACTCACACACACACACACACACACACACACA